>NC_137794.1:74747575-75005075 GCF_963383645.1 Muscardinus avellanarius
ATAAGATAAAGTAAATAGAATCAAGATTTACAAGGGCGTCATGACTACAAATAAAGTCAACAGATCACCAGAAACCAAATTTTGCAACATTGTGCTCCAGACCACCAGAAAAATGCCTCGAAGTCTATAGTCCTAACCTAACCCCCACCCCAAAAACACCCACAGCCATCTATAAAAAGGAACTTGAACTTAGGCTCAGTTAAAATTATCTTTTAGGCCGGGTGTGGTGGTGCATGCTTATAATCCCAGTACTTGGGTGGCTGAGACAGGAAAATCACAAAGTCGTGGGCCAGCCTCAGCAACTTACTGAGGCCTTTCGCAAATCAGTGAGATTCTGTTTCAAAATAAAAAATAAAAAATAGGGCTGGGGGTGTGACTTGGAAGTAGAATGCCTCTGGATTCAATCCCCAGCAAAAAAGAAAATAAAAGAAATAAAAATCACCATCATCTTTTAGGATGCTGGTCTACCATCTTAGTCTTGCTGGTTTACCAAACAGACCTTTTCCCTTACTCTGACAAACAGTTCTCAATTCACTGGGCCCTTCTTGAAAGGCATGTAAATGAATATGGGTTTGGTAACAGGAGTATTAAAACTTGGTTTATCAAGCACTACAAAATAGTGGTTAGCAAACTTTTTCTATAAAGAACCAAATATCAAATAATTTTGGCTTTATATCTTAATTATCTCTATCACAACTACTCAAATCTGCTAGTATAGTACTAAGTAGCCACAATCAGCCAGTGAATAAATATGGCTATTTATCAATAAAAGTTTACATTTTTCACATGTCACAAAACAGTCTAAAATTTTTAACAATTTAAAAATATAAAAACCATCCTTATCAAACGAGGGTGCAAACAGATGGCAGACCAGATTTGGCCCATGGCCTATAGTTTACTAGTCCTCCTATAGAAGCTTACATTAAAATATCTGAATAAATGGCAAGTGAAACTTAGAGGTAAATGTTGGCCCATTTTATTACAGTAAAACAGAACTCTTAGTGTTTAGTTTTTATATAAACTGGTATTTTGGATAGGCAAAAATACAGATGTTAAAAGTCAATATAAAATGCTAAATGAAGAGCCAGGAGTGATGACGCATGCTTGTAATCACAGCACTTGGGAGACTAAGACAGGAAGACTGTGTAGGTTTGAACCCAGCCTCAGCTACTTAGTGAGGCTCTCAGCAACTTAGTGAGACCTTGTTTCCAAATAAAATATAAAATAGAGCCAGGCGTGGTGGCGCACGCTTGTAATCCCAGCATTTGGAAGGCTGATACAGGAGGATCGTGGTTTGTGGCCAGCCTCAGCTACTTAGTGAAGCCCTTTGCAACTCAGTGAGACCTGGTTTCAAAATAAAGAATAAAAAATAAGGCAGGGAGTGTAGCTCAGAGGTCAAATGCCGCTAGGTTCCATCCCCAGACCCACATAGATAGATAGATAGATAGATAGATAGATAGATAGATAGATAGATAGATAGATAGATCGGTCTGGGAGTGTAGCCCAGGAATAGAAGGCCCCTGGGTTCCATCCCCAGTACCCCAAATTAAAAAAAACGCTAAATAAATGATAGGTGATAGACATATTAACTTAGAATACATGAAAAAAAATATAAGAAGTGTACATTAGTCTTTCTGTTTATGTGGAGTTCAGCAATATCCTATAAAATGCTAGTTTTTTTAATTGAAAGCCAACTCTCTGCTAAGCGCCCATGATACCTAAAACTGCATGCATGGCACAACTTTGAGAATTACAAAAAATACATGAGGCAGTGTCTTTTCTCAAAGAGTTCACAGTCAACTAGGAAACAAAAATGTAGGCAAATAAACAACTAAACAAAAAAACTATTCAAAATGAATATACCATTTAAGAGAGGTCAGCAAACTCTATAGCTCTCATGATTTGATTTTGTAAGGTTCAAAAGCTAAGAATGGATTTTACATTTTAAAATATGTCAAGGGACCTTGAAACTATGTTCAGACTCAGTGATTTACTAAGAAGACCTATAGGACTCAACATGTCATACAGCTATGCTTTTTAAAATAAAAGGACACAATCAAAATATAAAAAGGGGGAATAGGGTGAAATCCAAATCAAACCAGAAAAAGCTTTTAAGTGACTTCTCCCAGCAGAGTTGCACAGAATACACTTACTTATTTCAACATCAAGTTGTGACAACACATGTAAAATGCTGTCTACCAGGGAAGTTCATCAGAGACACAGTGCACAAAGTTTTTTATTAAAGGCTAAACACATAAGCACCTTCTGCCTAGCACATTCCAAAATATTCTACACTCCCAAAAGGAACACTGGTATTCAGCATAAATCACATTGTATACAGTATAGATACAGTGATCAGTATACAGCTTAGGGCCCTTAACAGTGCTGGGAGTAACAAGATTCAAGTTCCCAGATGACAGTCAAGAGCCAGCCTTGAAAGCAGGCATTTCTAAGAACAGCAGGCTATGATTTTTAACTCTTTTTTTACATACTGTTTTTTACACAGAGAGAATGTAAGGGAAAAAAGTATGTGACCCAACAAATCTAAATTATTTAATACCTGGCACTTTACTGGAAAAGTCTGCAGACTCCAACTCGATACTACATTGTTAGTAATAGAATAGAAGTTTTAAAGGGAGTCTTTTTTTGTTGTTTTGTTTTGGATTTTGGACTTGGGATCAAACCCAGGTGGTGCACTTGTCATGCAAGCGCTTTGCTACTTAGCTACATCACAGCCCTAGAATAAAAGTTTTAAAGTAAAGATGATAACAACATATAGTAAAATTTGATAGGAAAAATTAAATGAGATGTATGGCAAAAATAATATGGTAACATAATAAATGATGCAGGGCTTTATAGTTTATGGAACAATATTCTCAAACATGTCTCTATGAACAAAAAATTCTGAGTTATCAGGTATGTTGACACATGCCCGTAATCCTAGTACTTGGGAGGCTAAAACAAGAGGATCACAGGATCAGGGCCAATCTCAACAATTTAGCAAGACCCGCAGCAATTTAATAAGTCCCTGTTTCAAAATCAAAACTAAAAATAAGCCAAACACAGTGTTGCATGCTTGGAATCCCAGTGCTTGGGAGGCTAAGACAAGAGGATGGCAGGTTCAAGGACAGCCTCAGCAAGTAGTGAGACTCATCAAAATAGGAAAATCTGTTTCAAAATATAGATAATGAAATAGGTCTTGGGATGTAGCTCAGAGATGGAATGCTCCTGGGTTAAATCCTCAGCACCACAAAAATAAATAAATAAATATAAGTAAATAGGGCTGAGCGCATAGCTCAGAGGTGAAATGCCCCTGGTGTCTATCCCCAATAGCACAAAAAATAAAAATTAAAAATTAAAAATGCTGAGAGTATAGATAGCATCACTGATATCATTACTTCATTTTTACAGATTAAGAAACTGAAACAACACAGAGTGAATGATTTACCCAAAGGATCACAGAAAATTTATAGGAGAGCAAACTTAAACAAGCTCCTCTAGATTTATATGCAGAGCTGAATCAGCACGCATCTAGAATTTTTGAAAGGCAGAGAAAAGTATTAGAGGCTGAGGAAGAGAAAGAAAAAATACACCTGTAGAAAAAAAGTACATACTTAAAAGAAAAAACACTTCAAGGCACACAAGACTAAAGTTATATATCTAAGTGCCCTAGAAAATACATGGCAAGTCTCCAAGTTTGAATAAGCCGTAGCATATAAAACTTACCATACCTCAAAATACTCACTTATCCTAATTGCACTTACCTTTTCTATTCTTCAGCTTTATAGGAAATAGTTTTCTGCCTTGTTTATAGATCAATAATCTTCCTAAAAGGCACAGTGAGTGAATAAAATAAATATACTGTAATTCTTGTCCTGAGTAGCAGAAAATTTTCTGTTTGTTCCCTTAAAAGAAGCAAAAGAGAACATGCATTTGATGTTGTACTTTGTTGTGTGTGCTTTGTAGTCATGCATCTTAGTGGAGTACAAGATGGTGGAGGCATACATGCACATATCACTCATTTATATTACTGTATTTTACAGCATCTGTTTTCATTTTTTTCTGAAAAAACAAGATGGTAGTCTATAACTGACACACTGTTGCTAAAAATTGATTCATAATATTTATTTTTCTTATGTTTCCTAGGGTCCTTTAAATCTGAAGAAAAGCAATGCTTATAAAATTATCAAAACTCAGAGAAGTTAAATATGCATCAAATGTTCATTCTAAAATAAACACCATGACAGCCAGGCATGCAGGGTGGCACACACTTGTAATCCCAGCATTTGGGAGGCTGAGACAGGAGGAACCTGGCTTGCAGGTAGCCTCAAGCTACTTAGTGAGGCCCTTTGCAATTCAGTGAGACCCTGTTTCAAAATAAAGGGTAAGCCGGGCGTGTTGGCGCACACTTGTAATCCCCACGCTTGGGAGGCTGAGACAGGAGGATCACGCAGGTTCAAAGCCAGCCTCAGCTACTTAGTGAGGCTCTCAGCAACTTAGTGAGACCCTGTTTCCAAATAAAATATAAAAAAAGGTCTGGGAGTATAGTACAGAGGTAGAAAGCCTCTGGGTTCCACCCCCAGTACCACCAAAAAAATAAAAATAAATAAAAATAAAGGGTAAAAAATAGGGCTGGGGTGTAGCTCGGAGATAGAATGCCCTTGGGTTCCATCCCCAGTATCACAAAAAAATAAAAATAAAAATAAAAATAACATAAACACCATGAGATTGTTAGAGTTATCACCTATCACCAAAGAGGAGCTTCAATGGTAAGTTAAAGGAGGAAGTCAATAGAAAATATTACTCTATAATTTTACTAATTGAAAACGAGAAGCCAAAATATGACAGCAATACAAGCATATTCTTGTTTCTAGCAGCACAATTCACAATAGCTAAATTATGACATTGGTGTTAGGTGTTCATCAATAGATAAATCAATTATGAAATTATGGTATACAAACAGAATGGAATTTTACTCAGCTATAAAGAACAAAATTATTTCATTTGCTGGAAAATGGATGGAATTTGAGAATATCATGCTAAGTGACATTAACCAGTCGGAGAACGTGAATAATTGTATGTTTTCCATCAAATGTGAAAGTTAAACAGAAAAGCTGCGCATGGTGGCGCACACTTATAATCCCAGCATTGGGAAGCTGACACAGGAGATCACAGGCTTGTGGCTAGCCTCAGCTACTTAGTGAGGCCCTCCTCAAAACAGTGCGGCCCTTCTCAAATTAGTCCCTGTTTCAAAACAGAGAATAAAAAATAGAGCTGGGGGTATAGATTGAATCCACAGTACTGAAAAAAAGAGAAGAAAGAAGGAAAGTTAAACAAATTGGGAAACAAAAGAGACCTCATGCAGAGGAGCAGTCTTGAATGGAGTAGTGAAGGGGGATAGATATGTAAAGAAGGTAACAGTTTAAAATTAACAATGACATGTACAGGGAAGGAGAAGGCGGGTAATCGAATCTGGAGGGAAATGCCCCAAGTGCTGTTTGCATTCACATGCCTATCCCTCTGTACCTCATCATGAAGTATAATTACCACGCACCAGTAATAGTATATTAAGAAAAAAATAGCCAGGCATGGTGGCACATGCCTGTAATCCCAGTACTCAGGAGGCTCAGCCAGAACAATCACAGATTCCCAACCAGCCTCAGCTACTTAGTGAGGCCCTCTACAACTTAGTGAGAACTTATTTCAAAATAAAAAATAAAAAAAAGTAGGGCTGGGGCTATATCTCAGAGGTATATGCCCCTGGGTTCAATGCCCAGTACCACACACACACAAAAAAAAGAAAGATAGAAAGCCAATACAGGTAAAGTCTATGCAAAAATTCCAAAATCTAAAAAACTCTAAAATAATTCTAATCCTAAGCATTTCAGATAAAAGGATGCTCAACCTATAAAACAAAAGATCATATTTATAACCTTATTTGAAAATAAAATTAGAATCTCTATAATATAAATATCTATATATAGATAGATGTATATATATATATATATTTATATATATGCTCTATTCACTCACTGACCCATACATTCAAGTTCTATTGAATATTTATTTTATACAAGATCCTAATCTACTCATTAATGTTAAGAACACAAAAATAAGCTGCAAATGGTGGATTATGCTTGTAATCCCAGTACTTGGGAGGCTGAGACAGGAGCAGTGCAGGTTCGTGGGAAGCTTCAGCTACTTAGTAAGGCCCTCCGCAACTTAGTGAGATCCTGTTTCAAATTAAAAAATAGGGCTGAGGTTCAATTCTCCTTGGTTCAATTCCAAGTATGACAAAAAAAAAAAAAAAAAAAACATGGCTTCAAATTCAAAGTATGGCAAATAGCATGGTATGACCAGAATATGGAGAGGGCAAGTGGGAGAGACAAGAGGCTAGCAGAAGCAGGTCATAGAGTACCTGCCCATGAAAGGAATTTGGACTTTATTATAGAGGCTATTAAAAAAATGTTAAAGGGGATGGCGACCGAGAAAAGCGGGGCTTAAGAGCCCAGCTAACAACAAATCTCCATTACCACAAAATCAGCGCCTTTCATAGCCAGAAAACACCATCACCAGTGAAACAAAAAATCACCAGGCTCCAGAGAGAAAGCAGACTGAGAACAGAGCCACAGAAGAGATACACCGGCCTCGCGCCCGAGGACGCGGCAGACGCGGCAGCAGCGCCATACTGCCGGCGGCAGCGGCGAATTCACCAGACGGCCACAGCAAGCCGAGGTGAGCCACTGCGGAACAGCTAGGCGAGATTTCTCCGCGCAGAGAGCATCTAAAGCTCCCAGTGGCCGAGCTCAGCACACGCTGCAGGGATTCAGAGTAGAAATCAAAATCAAGAAGAAAAACGCCAGCCCCACAGCCGAGGGCGTAGCAACGGCGCCATATTGCTACCGGCGGCAGCAGCAGCAAATTCAGCGAGGCCAGTACAGCTACATCTGCGTACTCAAGAACAGTGAGTAAAATTGCGGGCCACAGAGGAGAAATCCCTGGAACTTGACCCAGTGGGGGAGGGGCGGTGGCCGAGATATCACACCATAGGAGAACGTGCAACCTGGCACCCCCCACAGTCTAAACCAGCCTCTATCGACTCTCTGGGTCAGAGACTCTGTGATAAAAACCCAGTAAAGAAGTAGTGGGGTCTGAGATACTACTGACTCGAGATCCAGAACACCTTAAGGGAAGTCATAGTGACCCAAGGGAAGAACCCAGAGAAGGCACAAACATCCGAAATCATGGGAAAGAGAAATAATACTGGAGCAATGAATGCCCACAACCCCACAACATCAGAACCCGATAAAACAGAAAATCAGAGATTTCTAGAAGATCAAATCAGGAAAATAACTGTAGAAATAATAGAGGTGCTTCAAAAAGAACTCAGAGAGAGCCAAAAAGAGATAAAGGATGCAATTAATGAAGTAAAGGCCTCAATTCAAAGCACAAACAACCGATTAGAACACATGGAGAACAGAATCTCGCTCTTAGAAGATGAGCAATCCAAAAATGAACTCATAGTTTCTAATCTAGAAAAAAATATCCGACAGCAGGAGTCTGATATTGAAGAAATATGGGCCCATTTTAAGAGAGCTAACCTAAGAATTATTGGAATAGAGGAGGGAAAAGAAAGTGAAACCAAAGGGATCAACAATCTCTTCAAGGAAGTAATAGCAGAAAATTTTCCAAACATAGAGCAAGAGGTTGATACAAAGGTCCAGGAAACTTATAGAACTCCCTTTAGACAGGATCGGAGAAGAGGATCCCCACGCCACATAATTGTCAAAATGACCAATGTGGAAGCCAAGCAGAGAATCTTAAAGGCAACAAAAGCAAAGGGCCAAGTGACATTCAGAGGCAAACCAATTAGAATCACTCCAGACTTCCCAAATCAAGTCATGAGAGCCAGAAGGGCTTGGAGTAACATATTCCAAAATCTGAAAGAAAACAACTTCCAGCCAAAAATTTCCTACCCAGCAAAACTTTCTATCAAATTAGATGGAGAAATAAGAAGCTTCCATGACAAACAGAAACTGAAGGAATTTATGTCTTCAAAACCAGCGCTAGAGAAAATACTCAAAGAGATTAACTACAAAGAAGAAATAGGTAACACACATCAGAACTAGAGAAACAAGATTTTCCATCCAACAGACAACTAAGATTGGTTATCTGTGGAGATTCATTATTTATGTTAGTCTTTTACCTATCTCTCAATGGTATTGTTTGCCTTTATTGTTGTTAATTTTTAGGATTTCTAGTTGGAATATTAATATACCTTCAGATATAGCATTTGGAAATATTTTATCCCATTCTATTAGTAACTGTTAACTCTGTTTACATTGTCTTTGGATATACAATATTTTTTTTATTTTTTAGGGAGTTTGTATACTCTTCTGTTGCCTGTGCCATTGAAATCATAACAAAGAAATCACTGCCAATTTCAATGTTGTGAGGTTTTATGACCCAGATTTTCTCCTAAAAGTTTATAGTCTTAAGATTTATATTTAGGTCTTTTATCTATTTTGAGTTAATATTTGTATATGGGATTAGGTAAGGGTCCAATTTTATTCTTTTCCATGTAACTATTATTTTTTAACAATATTTAGTTAAAAGATTAATATTTCCACCACCAAATGTTCGTGGAAACCTTGTCAAAAATAACTTGACAATATAGGGAAGAAGTTAGCTCTAGGCTTTTATTTAACTCCAATGGTTTATATATCTGCCTTTAGAATAGTACTACACTGTTTCAATTATTGTAGCTTTATATGGTTTGAAATCAGAAAATATATATCTTCTAGCTTTGTTCTTTTTCAAGATCGTTTTGGGTACCTAGAGTCCATATTCCATATTAGGATAGATTTTTTTCTGAAAAATAAATATATAAATATATGATAGTTTCACCTAAAAAATAGAAAAAAAATATTCTCTGGTAAGAAAGAAAGCAAAAAGAAATATTGAAATGTTATCTTTAAGTCATCAAAAGCTTGGTATCAGACAAATGAAACTGTTATGTGAGATTATCATTTTTAATTTTAGATAAATTGCCATAATACTAGATGTCAACTACTAAGCCAAGCATGGGAGGGAGGGATAGGGAGAGAATGGGGTGGGGATTGGGTGGGGGCTGACTGGGAAAAGTGTGCATGTATGTCTACAAAAGTATGTATCCTACTATGATGTATGAATACAGTGCACCAATAAAAAAAATTAAAAAAAAACAAAGAAGGGGAAAAAAAAATGTTAAAGGGTTTAAGGAGGAAAGTTACAACCAAATCTATACTGTAGAAAATTGATTCGGATGGCAGTGTAAAAAGTTGATAAAACAAAGTGACAGTTGGAAAGGAGAAATTACATTTAAAAACTGTGCATGAGAACATTAGCAATAATAACTTCTAATTATTACAAAAGGAAGACAAATAAGAACAGATGTCTAAGAAAATGGAACTGATATGCCTCAGGCGAGATTATACATGTACAGTTAAAGACTGACAAAAGATAAGAAAACTCCATTTTCTAACTGGAATATCTGTTTACAGGGTAAAATTTGTCTACTTAATTCCAATGATAACAGAAATAAATCCAAAAAGAGAAGCAACAACTGATTTCAGTTCTTGATATTCTAATTTTTGAAGTCTACATGTAACATTCAATGCTAAGATAAAAGTGGGTGGATCTGAAATTCAGGAAAGAGATGCGAACTTGAATATTCAGTCACTATTTACATGGAAGTATATAATTGAAAACATGAAAGTGCAGGGCCTCCACCAAGAACAGAAAACTAAATCATAGACACCTCACTGTGTTGGTGGAAAAGTGAATAGGAAACAAAGATTTGGGGCCTGAGAGAATTCACAATACTCACAAAGCCCTTCCCTCAAGAGACACAGAGAGGTACAGCACATACAACATAGAACTTGCTCCACTTTTTGATATTAAAAACACATGAGCAAATTAGAGACTGCTGGAACAGTGCTGTTTCAGTCAGCCATCTCGCTGTTGGGATCAAACACCTGCACACACAAATAGGAAGAAAGATTTATTTGCGTATGGGTCTGAATATTTCAGTCCATATATTGTCCATTTATGCCAGCTGCCAAGCAAGAGCCTGGGCTCTAGGTCCTCAGAGAGTGATGGCAGGAAGCAGAGAGAGCAAGGGGAAGGGGCTAGGGGCACATAGAGTCCCCAAGGCCACAGCCCAGGGACTCGCCTCTGGCAGGCCCTGCCTTCAGAGGCCACACCTCAGGGACCCACCTCTGAGCATGGCTGCCTCCAAAGCCAGAGCTTAAGTTCCAAGGGACACTTCCAAAGTGTAACAAGTATCAAAACACGAATGCACAGTTATAAATGAAGCAAAGTCCTAGTTTTATCAACACACACATACACACACACAAACACACATACACACACACAATAACAGAAGTTAACAATCAAAAGGACAAATAAGACCAATCTGAAACAGGACACTTCTTAATCACAGGCTAGAGAAAGGGGGATGCTGATAAAGCTATACAAACACTTAAGAACAGACAGAAGCTGAATGAACATTTGCATAACTTATATATGGAAACATCTATTTTCTTAGTGAAATAAGAAGCAAGTTCTCGCCAGGCGCGGGGGTGCACGCTTGTAATCCCCGTGCTTGGGAGGCGGAGACAGGAGGATTGCACAGGTTCGAAGCCAGCTGCGCTGGCTTAAGAGACCCTGTTTCCAAAAATAAAAAAGTATAAAATAGGTCTGAGAGTGTAGCCCGGAGGTAGAAGGGCTTCCAGGAACCCCAGTAGCACTAAAAAAACAAGAAGAAGAAGAAGCAAGGACTCCAATTGAGAGAAAAGTGGGCAGGAACAAGGCAGGTACCCAGATAAAACTGGCAAATACGTTATAGAGCATCCAACAAAGAACACCCACAAGGATTCCAGAGCAACATAAAGTGATTTGAAAATACATATTTGAACTTTTAATCCTTGTCACCAATGCTCCCTGATCAATTTCCTAAGTACGTGAAAAAAAAAAAAAGAGAAAATTGATCATAGTTGGGGAATTGAAGGCAAGAATGAGAAAAACATGTAAAAGGAATGGCAAAAGAATAAAATGAGAGGTTTCTCCTAGACAGGGAAGAAGGCACACCGGGCTAGTAGAGGAGGAGGGAAAACAGTGCTGCATGCAACTTTTTTTTTGGTGGCACTGGGGTTCCTGGAAACCCTTCTCCCTCCAGGCTACACTCTAAGACCCATTTTTATATTTTTATTTGGAAACAGGAAAACAGGGTCTCTTAATCCAGCACAGCTGGCTTCGAATCTGTGCGATCCTCCTGTCTTCGCCTCCCAAGCGGGGGGGATTACAGGCGTCCACCACCACACCAGGCTGCATGCAATTTTTTGTGTGTGTATGTGGGTCTGGGATGGAACTCAGAGGCATTTGACTTCCGAGCTACAACCCCTGCCCTGCATGCAACTTTTAATATCAAGAAATAAGCAAAATCTACAAATGTGAACATGAAGCAATACATAAATGTTTGTACCCGCTTCCTTCCTTTGAGGACTACATTCTGACTTCTGTACTTTCTCCTCCACTAAAAAACACTAGCTTTTCAAACTCATTGATTATTGGTCTTGCTTTGAGTTAAAGAATATACTCAGAGGTATAACAAATATAAGGTATTTTAATATTTTTCAATACCTTATAATTTGCTTTGAAAAACAAACGTAAAATAACATAAAAGATGAAAATCACATGGCACGCTGGGAGATGTAAGAAAAGATCAAGAAATTTTCAAAAGAAGAAAGTCCTTTTGAACATTTTAAAGTTTATTCTTTCACAATGAGTAGTATTTTGAAGTTTTATTTGTATAAGTATGCATCATAGTGAGAATCAAAATAGTACATTCAGGCCGGGCGTGGTGGCACACACTTGTAATCCCCGCGCTTGGGAGGCAGAAACAGGAGGATCCCGCAGGTTTGAAGCCAGCTGCGCTGGCTGAAGATACCCTGTTTCCAAATAAAAATATAAAAAATAGGTCTGGGAGCATAGCCTGGAGATAGAAGGGCTTCCAGGAACCCCATTACCACCAAAAAAAAAAAAAATAGTACATTCATTTAGGCACACAACATCTCCATTTTGCTACCCTCCTTTTCCGTCCCTACACATACTTAGCAAGGTTGTGATACCTTCACTTACGTACCTATATTTGGTCTGTTTTCTTCCTCAAGCCTCCTTTTACTCTTCTCTTTCTCCCTTCCTCAACACCCTCCCACTATTCTATGACTTTCACTTCTTATTACATGAACTTCCTTTTTCTTTCCTATCTTCTCCCTAGCTTCCACACGTGAGAAAAAACACAGCCCTTGACTTCCTGAGACTGGCTGATCTCACTTAGCATAATGTTCTCTAGTTCCATCCATTTTCCTTCAAATGACATTTTTATTGTCAAAGCTCTAGTAACTGCTAGAGGGGAAGATTTTAGAACATAGTTTAAATAGTACCTTTCTTAGACATTCAAGCTTCAACTCCCTGCATTTTAACTATTGTATCATTTGGAAGAACACAGAAAATATTTGTGAGCCAATAAATGTAATATTAAAATGTTGGTGTCCATGATGTTCTTCCTTATGGCTGAGTAAAACTCCACTCTGTGCACATACCACAAGTACTTTATCCATTCACCTACTGACAAACATCTCGTGTAGGTAATTACTGAATGGAGCAATGGAAATAGAAATTTAAAAAGCTATATAGGTATTTGTATGTAAAAATACTGTAAAAGAAGATTCATTTTAGTCACTATGAAGATTCCAAAGCAACATAAAAGCAATTGAGGTAAAAAATATATATATGAGATAATAAATAAAGAAGAGATGGGATAGAGAAATTAAGGCAAGATTTGAAGCACCTCAAATGTTTTAGCTCACACTGAGGATATAAGTAGAAAGAAACATAGGGCAAGATGGAGGGACAATATATTATTGCAGTATAACAAATTAGAATAGGTAGGCCAATATAAATTGAAGAACCGCATATAGTAATAATCAGTATGACTATGTATTCATTTTAAAGACAGATAGGCTTAGAATAACTCTATCTTGCAAATTTATTTTAAAAAAGTTAAATCACCGACAATAATCTGATCTATAATGCTAGTAACACCTATTCAAAATAAGTCATTACTAAGCTAGTCCTATTAATAAAATTAACCATTTTAATGTGTATAAAAAAGTAAATAAGACTTACCATGATGCTTTGAATGTTCCAAAATCTCATCACCTTTCATAGTCTCACACGATTCCAAGTACTGAACACACTGCTGAACAGCTGTAACTATCTAATAAAATAATAATGACTTATTAATTCCAGAAATTTCCGGCCTTTAAGTCCAACAATTCAAAAAAAAATTAACCTAAACTGTAAACATGCTAGAGAAAAATATTTTAGAATATATTTTGGATACTACTACTTTCCAAACACTGAAGCTCAGTCTATCATTTGGGGAGTACTGAAAATATTTGTGAGCCAACAGATATACTACTGCTATAATGCTGGTGTCCATGAACAGAAAAAAAAAATGTATTTTACATTTTAGTGAAATGCATTACATTCTGTACCCAAGATGTTAATTGCCATGTCCAACTCCCTTGTCCTGGAGTCTCTTCACACCTGGCCAGCAAAATATCAACTTAACTCAAGCCTTTGTCTCCATCTCAAATACTAGAATTTTTGGAAATCTATAAAAAAAATCTCAAAATTCAAAGAACAGTGTGACAATTAAAAAATGCTCTCAACCCTACTGTACCAAATGATTCTCCTGTGAGTCTCCATTCTAACTTTTCCCACTGTCTACAAGCAGAGCTCCAAAGCTTCTCTCTTTCCCAAAAACCTACCTACTTCTTATAGCTGCCCTCTAGTTCTATTTTCTAAGCATAACTGGAGCCAACAGTGAGACATGGACTGATAAACCAATAGTTGCTCGTATAATTTTCACTTTCAGAAAGGTTAACCATGAAGCAAAGAAAAAACAGAGCAATCGTTGGTATAAGAGACTTAGAACCAGGACTAAATATTTTTCCAGTTGGAAGAGTATTGTCATTCCTAAGATATTCTTGTATGGGTGGCCAAAAGAAGCGTTTGACAATACAGAAGATAAAGAGAATAGCTGATGAAATAATGTGCCCAAGAGAAAGGAGAAGAATGGACTATCGTGGAAGAAAGGACTAAGCTTTAGATGAAAAAAAAAAAAAATGAAGGTTGTCTCAATAAAGGCAGGTTCACAACTGTGGTATTTAGGAATCACGGGTTTCCCCATCTCATTCATTGTTATGGCCTCAGTTATATACAGAAAAGTTAACATGGTAGAACATCTTTAAAAAGAGCCAATTTCAAGGTCAGACTTTGAGAGCATCTGGGACTCAGTTCAAGAGCATTTTGAGAATTGAGGAGAGGGTTTTAACTGTACTTAAACTGTAAAAAGTAATGTGATTTATGCCGAACATAACCTTTTCTTCTCAGAATCTGAGAACATGTATGTGCATTAGAAAGTGCCTACATGATCAGACCCCAATAAAATAAACTTTGCACTAAGTCTCTAATAAATTTCACCACAGATAACATTTCATGCAGGTTGTCACAATTTAAGGATAAAGGGATTAAGCGTGTTTTGTGTGACTCCAGTGGGGAAAAGACAGGTTATATTTTCATATCCTTCAGACTTCACCATATCTACCTTTTCTCTGCTGACTTTATTTTGTAGTCTTTCACAGTAATAAATGATAACCGGAAGCACCGCTATATGCTGAGTACAATGAATACTTCCAGCAAATCATTAAATCTGAGTGTTTTCCTGCACACCCTTTATCAATATCTATACATCTAAGTCAAATTTCAAAGATCCAGAATCAGGCCTTCTGTAGATCTGCATTTCAAACTCAATGACTACATCTACCAAACCTCAAAATTATTATCTTTACCAGAAAATGTTTTCTTCTATTGTGTTATCATATTGATAACAATCACTCAATTATTTGGGGCCTTTCTCCTCCCTATTCAAAAGCCAAGACCTTTAAATCCTACTTTCTAAATATGATATTCCTGAGTCCATCCATTTACCCCAATTCTCAATGCCATGCCTTTAGTTTACACTTCAGCCATCATTTGCTTAAACTACTATATAGCCTTTCAAGTACCACCGCACCAGACTCTACCCACCTTTAACAAGTTTTATCTTTACACTTACTACTTGAATCCTTTCTATTCCTTCCCCTAACTTCTTAAAACATATTACCATCTATTTAAAAGAAAAACTCTCATGACAGAAAGAGTCACATTACATGGTATTGCATCAAATTACAGGAGCAGAAAGCTAACCTAGATAGGTGAATTTGAACACTGAAGAGTCAAGTTGCCAAGTAGAAAAAATGATTTTCCTAGTCCTCAGAAAGACAGAAAATAATGGCTGTAGAATTCAGAATTTTATTTACTATTTGCTGAACATGGCTGTAGAATTCAGAATTTTATTTAATATTTGCTGCACTATATTATCAAATATATTGCAGACAGTTTATTTCATTCTTAACTCTAAGACAGGACATAAAAAAAGAAACTAGGTTAATTATACAAGGTAAGGAAAAAACAAAGGAGAATTTACCCTAGCTTTCAAGTCATTTTTCAAAAAAGAGTAAGAAAAATAGTTCCACATAAAGCTATTTCAGACGCCGTTTCTTTAAGAGTATCTGGTCAAATTGTTAAAAATAAAAAGTTAAATGTTTACACTTATAGAGGTGTTTTAACTAGTTCATAACTTTGCAATACTATGGAAACAAAAGTCTCCTAATTTCTACTACTGGATTGACAATATAAATTGACACCTTAATGCTACCTATTGAGAATTTCAGTAACCTAAGAGACAGGTATTGCACAGTTAAATGCAGTTGCCACTGACTACATGACTACTTAATTAAAATTAAATAAAACTTAAAATTCAGTTTTTCAGTTATCCAGTCACATTTTGGGTTTCCAGTACCAATACATAGCTAGTGGTGATAACACTGGGAAAAGTAGATATTCCTTCATCACTGATAAAATGTCATAAGACAGCACTCATGAAAAACTAAAGGAGATGTGTTTAGCAGGTTATCACACTAACAGGCCGCTCTGATTAAAGTCTTAATGAAAGGATCTCTTGTAGAACAGAAAGACAAGTTCATGGTGTGGACTAAAGTTTCTATCATAAATGTACAATTTGACCTCCACTCTGGGAAGAAAATTGAAATAAATAAATCTTGTATCCATTTTTTTCGCTGTTTCCAAAATAGGACCAAATTCACTTTAAAAAAATAAGTATACCATAAATAACTTTTCAATGTTTTATGGATTTCAGAAAGCTTTTTCGAGAAAATAAAATTTAAGATGATGTCTCAAGCAAGTTTGATCCATTACATACATAGAAATGTTTTTTTACTAAGTTAACAAAACATTAAAGTGATTTATAATGAAATATTTCCACTTACAAGCTAAAATTTCACTAATATGGTTAACACTTCCAATAAGAAACATATTCTAAAAGCTAATTTAAGATTTTAAGAGTTAATCTATAAGAAACACTTTAAATGCTTCCACTGAGACCCTGAGCAAAGCAGTGAGCTATTATCTGTACACAAGTCATGGTGGGGGGACCCAGTCTATTCTTCGTCCTCCCTCCCCCCCTTTATTCTAGCAAGATCAGTTCATACTTATATGCCAATAACAAATTTTCATTATTTGATGGGAATTAAAGAAAAATGAGATGTGAAAGGCTTTATCAATTCACTTTTCTAAATGCATTTTACCTCTACAAATAAATTCCCATCCAATCTCCCTCTCTCCTTCTGTTCAATTCTCATGATTCTAAAACACAAAACAATTATTGTCCTCCTTTGATTTTATGCTCTACTGCCCTCACCTAAAAATTCCAGGAATTTTTTCCTTCACCTAATTAATATACTCAAAGTTCTACCTAACTACATTAATTATATTTATTGACCCAACATTATATTAGTAAAACTTCAATGTTTTAATAAATTTCATGTTTATCAATTAGTATTTATTAGTATTGCTGACTTTTTTTGTGTGTGTATGGTACTGGGTATGGAACCCAGAAGCATTCTACCTCCAAGCTACACCCCAAACCCTATTTTTTATTCTTTATTTTTGAAACAGGGTCATATAGAGTTGCAAAGGGCCTCACTAAGTAGTAACTGAGGATGTCACAAACTCAGATCCTCCTATCTCAGCCTCCAAAATGCTAGGATTATAAGCATGCACCACCACGCCCAGCTGCTTTGCTTTCTTTTTTGTAACAAATTTTTTCCAGTGCCTTATGCACTGTTCAACTAACAGTAATAATAAAAAAAATCCTGGTTATACATATATATATACATATATACATATATATATACATACATACATACATGTATACATGTATGTATGTATGTATGTATAAATATGTATAGATGCTGGGGTCCAGCCCTAGCAGGAGTCAGGGGTTGTGTGTTGGTGAGAGAAGAGTCGAGGTTGAGTGAGAGAAGACTCTGACACACGAGACCAGATGCAAGCTTCTCCAACTTTATTCAGGATTTGTTATAATCTTTATACTTTTTTTCTTGGCAGAATAGACAAAACCACAGCCATGCAAGCAGGAAAATTCAAGGACAGAAAAAGTCTTTAACAGACTTCAGGACGGGGTGCCAGACATTTAATAAATCATAGAAAGTAGGCTTTGCCTCATATCATAAGGTCAGCTTGAACTTAATCTTATATGTTGGCCCAAACTAAGGTCAGCTTGAGCTTAATATTTGGCCCAAACTTTATCCTTGGGAAAAAAAAGATCTTTGCTGACTCTGTCTCTCACATGTCACTGCCCATCTATTTTAGTTATAATGCATATA
This sequence comes from Muscardinus avellanarius, assembly GCF_963383645.1. Lineage (NCBI taxonomy): Eukaryota > Metazoa > Chordata > Mammalia > Rodentia > Gliridae > Muscardinus > Muscardinus avellanarius. The sequence continues at coordinate 74,765,491 of NC_137794.1, forward strand.
CATAAAATTCCAATTACACATTTTAAAATAATTCTTTTGAAGGGGGAAGGGCTAGTTTTTCTCGCGGGGGACTCCTGCCTTTGCATTTCCCCCGGCCGAGCTTTTGCTCAAGGTCTGCACGAGATGCTGTAGCATACATATGTGTGTGTGTGTGTGTGTGTGTGTGTGTGTGTATAAAATATATATATATGTATATATACATATATATGTAGCATATAATATATATATATATATATATTTGTGTGTGTGTTACTGAGAATTGAACCCAGCCCTATTTATTATTATTTATTGCGAAAAAGGGTCTCATTAAGTTGCAGAGAGACTTACTAAGTAGCTGAGGCTGGCCCACAAACCTGCAATCCTCCTGTCTCAGCCTCCCAAGTACTGAGATTACAAGTGTGCACAACCATATCTGGCTTATATTTCACAGTATTAGTCTATACTTGGTATAAGTTAAACCAATTTTTGCAAATGCAAAAGCATTTATCATTCTGTATTTTCATGTAAGTTTCACTCAAAAATATGGGTATATTTTGTAGAAGTAACTCTCTAATTCCTGATCTGAATCAAATTACAAGTAACACTTAAAAATACATATTCTCTCAAACTAGCTTGTTATTTATTGTAGCCCAATTTACTATGCACTTACATATTTCCTAATTGTTATCCTGATTACAGTTTAAGTGTACTTTATCCTTTTATGTTTCAATAAACTATAAAGTCATAAAAAGAGAATTGCTTCATTATCCAATATTAATCATCCTCACTCAACTTCACATATTCAAGATATTATACCATATATCTTTCTGTGATGTTTTTTCTCAACATAAAACAGAATATGGGCTTACCATAGATTTATATTTCTTTTCAAGAAGTCTTAGTACTGCAGTTCTGCTATAATATGCATGCTAAAATTAAGAAGAAATGGTATTAATATTCAAGCTATGCCATTAGAAATCTTTTTCTTGCATCATTGCCAATACCATCATAAATCGTACAGTACCTTAAGTTTAAATTATTGTAATCAATGCCAAGCAGAATTTTCTATGTACACTGTATTAGAAGAACAGCAATCACAGGAATGAAAATGATATAAAAAATGTTTGAATCATTTAGAGACAGGCTGGTTTAAAAAAAAGACATTCTATACATCAATTTTGTCCATGCTAACTAGTTTAAATACCAACAAGAAAGCATATCTAACTACAAATATAAGACAGAGTCTAAAAGAAAAAATACAAAGTGGAAGGGAAAAAAAATCACAAATCGTATACTGAAAAAGATCTATATCATCTACATTTGCAGAAATTTACCAAGGTCAAATGCCTCACCTTCTATCAATAACATTTTAAAATAATGGAAAGTAGCCGGGTGTGGTGGTGCACACTTGTAATCCCCACGCTTGGGAGGCTGAGACAGGAGGACCGCACAGGTTCAAAGCCAGCCTTAGCTACTTAGTGAGACTCTCAGAAACTCAGTGAGACCCTGTTTCCAAATAAAATATAAAATAGGTCTGGGAGTGTAACCCAGAGGCAGAAAGCCCCTGGGTTTCATTTCCAGTACCAAAAATAAATAAATAAATAAATAAATAAATAAATAAATAAATAAAATAACATGATGAAAATTGTCACCAAAAAAAGCTTTAAATCTCTCCTTAGAACCAAATATAGATAGGAGTAAAGCACATTTATTATACAGGATTATAAAGATTGGTGTGGTAAATTAAGTTAAATATTATTAGTATTGCCGGGCATGGTGGCACACACTTGTAATACAAACGCTTGGGAGGCAGAGACAAGAGGACCGCGCAGATTCAAAACTAGCCGTGCTGGCTTCAGAGACCCTGTTTCCAAATAAAAAGTAAAAAAAAAAAAAGTCCTGGGAGTGTAGCCCGGAGGTAGAAGGGTTTCCAGGAACCCCAGTACCATCCCCCCCAAAAAAATTATTAGCATTTAAAATATAGTTTTTCATTTTTCATTTAAAAACAGTAAAAATCTTGTACATAATACCCAGTATTGTAGAATAAAGTTTAATTCATTTAATTGCATTTTAGTTAATTTGAGGTTAATCAAAACTCTTGAGTTTTCATCCTACTGCTTAAAATCATTCAAAAACCATTAATCTTTTTTTGTTTCTTTTTCTTTTTTTCTTTTTTTTTTGTGGTGGGAGGATGCTACCTCTGACCCTATCCCTTTTTATTTTTGTTTTTTAAATAGGGCCTCATGAGTTTACTGAGAGTCTCACTATGTTGCTGAGGCTGTTCTTGGACCTGTGATCCTGCTGTCTCAATCTCCCAAATGCTGGTATTACAGGCATGTACCACCACACTTTGGATTTTCTTTAGCTTTAATAAGGTAAATATACTGACATATACTTAAACCATTTTTAATACTGACCATGTTTTAAAAAGGAATCCTCTCCCTGCGCTTGGGAGGCAGAGACAGGAGGATAGTGCAGGTTCAAAGCCACCAGCGCTAGCTTAAGAGGCCCTATTTCCAAATATAAAATAAAAAGTATAAAATAGATCTGGGAGTATAGCCCAAATGTAGAAGGGCTTTCAGGAACCTCAGTACCACCAAAAAAAAAAAAAAAAAGGGGGGGGATCCTCAGAGCACTTTTATTATACAAGAGTAGGCAAACAGGCCTTGGATCAAATTAAACCTACTACCTGATTTTGTACTGGAACACACTCAAGCCCATTCATTTACATATTATTTATGGATGCTTTGAAGCTACAACAAATTAGGTTAAATACAGCACACAAAGCAAAAACAGTTATCACCCAACTTAAGTTTTTCAACCACTACCACAGATCCAAAGAATATAGAAGGAGGTAACAAATTTTCATCAATACTAGAAAACACTTGGGGATCTGATTGTGTGCAGGGGTGCATGTGCATGTGTGGGGCAGTAGTGGTGATGGCATTCTGGAGTTTTCATTCAAGGACATTCTACCTCTGAAATACAACCCCAGCCCTTTTTTTTATTTTGAAACAGGGACCTCTAAATTACTATGGGCTGAGCCGGGCGTGGTGAGGCACGCTTGTAATCCCTGCGCTTGGGAGGCTGAGACAGGAGTATCACACGGGTTCGAAGCCAGCCTCAGCTACTTAGTGAGGCTCTCAGCAACTTAGTGAGACCCTGTTTCCAAATAAAATATAAAAAAGGTCTGGGAGTATAGCCCGGAGGTAGAAAGCCTCTGGGTTCCACCCCTAGTACCACCAAATAAATAAATAAATAAATAAATAAATAAATAAATAAATAACTATGGGCTAATCTTGAATTTGTGATCCTCTGCTCCTAAGTACTGGGATTACAAATGTGAATCACAATGCCCAGCAGGAATCCGCTATTTTAACCATTTTCTATCACTTAGTTTTCTTGTGATCTGCCTCATTCTCTTAAGAATCAAGTACTGACAATCAAAAATGTTAAGTGAAAAAAATTAAAACAGAATATGATTTCATTTTTTGTTGAAGAAAAGACCTAAGCATAAATAAACCAAAAACTTAGTAATGTTACTTTTTTTTTTTTTTTGGCAGTACCAGGTATGGAATCCATGAGCATACTACCACTGAGCTACACCCCTAGCCCTATGCCCTATTTTTTATTTTGAAACAGGGTCTTACTGAGTTGCAAAGGGCCTAAGTAGTACCTGAGGCTGTCACTGAACCAACCAGGATCCTCCTGTCTCAGCCTCCCAAATGCTGGGATTAGTAGAGTCTGCCACCACGCCCAGATTCATAGTGTTACATTTTGTGTTGTATAATTAGAAAAAATATTTGTACTTTTACATTTTTTGCACATTTTCTTCAATAAAGGTTGAATAATTGCGAAAAGTCGAGAGTGTTTTAGATGTGAGGAACAGAGTAAAAGTTAATTTAAACTGAACACTACTATTCAGGCTATATAAGAGATAAGCACTGGTGAAAGAACTATGATCTAAGTAACTGGGCATTTATCATAGAGTTTAGATAACAAAAAGGCAAAAAATGATATGATAGATAATATTCCAACTGTGCTGAGCAACAAATAAGTATACTACTGTTTTGCATAGATGTCCCCAGTTTTTCCTTTCTCTGCTGCAATAAATACCTAGAATGCAGGATTCCAGCTGAGAGAAACAAAGATATAAGCACAGAAACCAGCACAACTGATCCTACTCCTGGACATAGTCTCCTATTATTCTACAGTGGTTGAGGGGGTTAATTATGAAGATCTCCCTAGTCTTATTATGAATTTGTTCCAAGACTGTGATGAGCTCTAATAGAAACTGCCAGATTCAGGAATTAAGCACGTTTTCCCCAACTCAGGTTCTGTAAGAGGCAAGGAAAACAATATTTTAGACAGTTCTCCTAAGCCCAGAAAAAAGGAGCATCAATTCCTTTTTTTTATGCTTTTATGTTTTTATTTCTTGTATTCTGGTTTCTTTTTTATTTTATTTATATGTAAAATATATTGAAAATGGTATGCATTTAGACTGTGCTTGGTGCCCTCTCCCCCCACTAACAATGAGTGTCCAGGTTAACCATGCTATATTCATACTTTTACACATATTCGGGTGTAGCTCCTCCATTAATCAACCTCAGCCTTCTTTCTCAAGGAGCATCAGTTCTTATGTTTTATCATACCTACATGAAATTTTTGAAGCTTTTAAACTAAAGAAAATTAGATTCTATATAGGTCATTCATCTTAAGAAAATTCAAATAAACTACTACTTAAAATCCTATTCTGACTCTTCCACCTACTAAGTAAATAAACTTAGATAAGTTAACTTCTCCATGTCTTAGTTTCTTTTTCTCAAAAATGAGGTATTAATACCACCGACCTCACAAATTTTTTTAATTCAATCAGTTAACACATTTAAAAGTAATTAGAACTATTAACACACAGTAAACACTCAAACATTAACTATTCTTTACAACAATATAACCAAAGAAATCTATTTTTCCTTACCATCCATTTTTTGAACCACACAGCCTTAGTATCAACTAATGCAAAAAAGTAGATAGGATCCAAAATCTTTTGTGAAACAAGATGGCTTTGATCATGTTTAACTGATAGCAAAGACAAAGTACTCTCCACAATTTCTTCCATATACCTTAAAGTTTGAGAAAGAACAAGTTATTTCAGAAAAAAAACAAAGATTTTATTTATATATGTGTGTGTATGTATAATGAATTTGTATATACATATATATATACAAGGACACAAACAACATTTATCTATGTGTTTATATATGCATTTTTATATATACACACACATACATATACATTTTGTACACATATCAATTATATAGTACTGTTAATATACTTTAGACTTAAAGAATGATAAAGTAGAATAAAATCTTTAAAAATTATTTTTCAATATTTTAATAAATGGCAAAGGCAGAATTCACACTCAGTTTTTCTGTTTTAAATCTTATGTTCTTTTTACTTCAACACCTCACTCCAAATGTTACTTTCCTTTTTAGTTTCACAGATAATCTTACAACCTTATTAGAAATTTTAAAGGTGAACTGAAAAGTTTTAAAGAACATTTAAGGAACTTGTCCAAAGTAGCAAAGACAACCTAAAACTATAACATCCTAACTTTTACCTTGTTGTAGCTGATACAAAATGGTACTTGTACAGAGTTACTCACATAGCTAAATGCAAAACACGACAAGCTTAACAAAAAATACTACATTACTACCTTTTCAATCATGTAAGTCAATAAGGACTGTCTACTCTTTTTTTTGACATGTCTGAGGCCAATAATACTATGTTTTATGGTCGCATGAATTAAAAAAACTTACTTCTCTGGGTGTCGGATCCAGAAAGACGGAACCTCTTTCTGATACTCATTTAGAAGACGAACCTACAAAGCAGTACACAACAATTCTCAAAAAATTAGAATTCTTAAATATAGAACTACTCAAAATAAATATATATTCTAGTAAACAAATACCTTTTTAAGTAAGCGGATCACATTAGGACTGCTTATATCCACACCAATTGAAAGCGTTGGAATATGATTTTCTCTAGAAAGAAAGTACAGCTCCAAATATTTAGCTGAAAAGTATAAGTAAAAATATAAAACTATTATACAGTTCATTGACAGTGTTTTCTGAAAACAATATTATGCATTTTTATTGAGTACATATAAAATAGAAAAACATTTTTAAATGACATAATAAACTTACCTAAGCTTGTATAAATTTCCTTGGTTATATGTAATGGTGAAAGTGTAAACGTCTGTGCATAGAATTTTAAAATCCGGTCCTATGGAAATGAGACAGATGATTTGCATCTAAGATTCTTACAGAAATAAAAATGAAACATTTTTACATAGTAAAAATTCAGAAAATAAACCATTCAGAAACCTGAGTACTCAAAAGTGCATATATCTCTATTTGTCACCAAAAAGTAAAATTGATCAAAACTAACAATAAGTCAAATAAAAAATATATGTTGGTCCAAAATCTGGTGATAGTAGGTACTGACACTAGAAAGTGGGGTGGGAGAAGAAAGGCTAGGTTTAAAAAAGAAGGTACAATATAAACGTGTCCGTAATTCATGGAACAGAGTAAAAAGTACTAAATTTTAAAAACCATGCATTTCCAAATTAAAGGTTTTTTAAACTGCTTACATGGCTAACTTCAGTAATTAAACATTAAGATTCTTTCTAGGCTGGGTGTGGTGGCACACGCTTGTAATCCCTGCGCTTGGGAGGCTGAGACAGGAGGATCACACTGGTTCGAAGCCAGCCTCAGCTACTCAGTGAGGATTCCAGCAACTTAGTGAGACCCTGTTTCCAAATAAAATATAAAAAATAAAAAGGTCTGGGAGTGTAGCCCGGAGGTAGAAAGCCTCTGGGTTCCACCCCCAGTACCATCAAAAAAAAAAAAAATTCTTTCTGATAATTGTGTCTACTGCCAAAAAATAGATTTTTTAAGCTCAACTTAAAACTCTAAATAAAAACTATCATAAAGCAGAGTAATGAGAAAAAGAGTTAGAACAGTGCCTGATACTAGTACTTAAAAATGGTTGCTATTATTTTAATTATATCAATTTAAGTATTATCTTATTAGACCTAATCATGAAATTCAACCTTCCATTATATAAAAGCATAAAGTAACTCAAATTTTCTAATCAGATAGATTAGAAGAAAAAATTCAATAACTTTGTTTATATCCTTTAGGATAATATACACATAGAAATAGTTCCCCAACACTAACAATATCTTCTAATAAACTCAAGAAACTCCTACTGAACACAGGCTGTTGGGAAGTCCATTTTTATAGTTGCAGTCATACTTTTCAACTACTACAGGCTTCACTCAGTTACATGTAAAAGTTCTTCAAGCTAAGATATTTAGAATCTAATTTATCAGTCTAGAGCAAGCACAAATTTAAAATGAAAAGCCATGCTTTATTTTCTACTTCAAAATGACTGATTCCACCATCTTTTTCCTCTAAGAAAATTAGTTACAATTCATTAACTTAAGTAATGAAACTGACCTTGGTTGCATAATAATCTATAATGACTAAATAAAATAACCTATACTGACCCATTAAGAACTTGACTGTGTTTATAGTTATTATATAATTACTAAAATAAAAGAAATCAGCCATGATTCAGTCTTTAAGGGAGGAAAAAAATACAGGAAGCTGTAACTGCATTTCTTCTTAGAGAAGATTGAAACGTTAAAAATGACCTTAAAATACCTGTTTTAATGTCTTGACGTTCTTGTATCAAAGTTTTTACAGAAGTCTATAATACCCTCTACTGTTAGTAAGTTTGAACTGCATCCAAGTATTAGGTAAACACCTTTTTTCATTAATTTGAATTTAAAAAGTGATTCCAAAACCACTTCTATTTAACAGGTAATTACATCTTCATTAATGATACAACATTATTTTATTTTTGGACAATGTACTGAGAAATATTATATTTTCCATAACTAATTGTTTATCTGTGCACTCTACTAGAACATAAGTTCCATTAGGACAAAGACTTTTCTCATAGTGTTCTTCCACAATAAGAAGATGCTGGTATTTTCCCAGCATCTAAAGTAGAATGATGCACACTGTACATATTCAATATATATTTGTTGAACAAATAACAAAATGTAACTCTATTCTAATGCCTTAAATTTTATACCAGTTTTAAAGGCAAAGTTTTCCTCAACATATCAATTAGAAAGAATAAGACCTCCTCTTTAAAAAATTGAATTTGTATTTAAATGTGATATTTGAATAGTCAGAACTATTGTTATTCACATCATAGACATAATCTATAGAATTAAGGTACTTGTTAATATGAACTCACTTTTCATTCCTGAAAAATCATATGCATATAATTTTACAAAAATTAATTATACTGCCGGGCGTGGTGGCGCACGCTTGTAATCCCCGCGCTTGGGAGGTGGAGACAGGAGGATCGCGCAGGTTCGAAGCCAGCGGCGCTGGAGTAAGAGACCCTGTTTCAAAAATATAAAATAGGTCTGGGAGTGTAGCCCGGAGGAAGAAGGGCTTCCAGGAACCCCAGTACCACCAAAAAAAAAAAAAAAATTAATTATACCTCTACTGACTTTATAACTTTATAATTTTAGATAAATTCTATATTTGCATTATAACTCATCCCAAATTATTTGTTAAATTCTTAAGATTTATACTTAGCTTTTATTTATTTACTTTTCTTGCGCTACTGGAGATTGGACCCAGGAACATTCTATATCTTTTGTTTTGTTTGTTTTGAAATAGGGTCTCACTAAGTTGAAGAGAGCCTCACTAAGTAGCTGAGGCTGATTTCGAACCTGTGTGATCCTCTTGTCTCAGCCTCCCAAGCGCTGGGATTACAAGCATGCGCCACCATGCCCAGCTTAAATTCTTAAGATTTATATTTATTTACTTTTCTTGCGCTACTGGGGACTGAACCCAGGAACATTCTATATCTTTTATTTGTTTGTTTTGAAATAGGGTCTCACTAGTTTACTTAGCGTTTCACTACATGGCTAAGGCTGTTCTCAAACCTGAGATCTCCAGTCTCAGCCTCCCAAGTAGAGGGTCTACAGGCATGTGCCACCATGTTCAGCTTTGGTTTCCCTTTCTAAGCATTTGGGTAGTCTCTAAATAAACAATTTAGCCAGGCATGGTGATGCAGGCTTGAAATCCCCGCACTTGGGAGGCTGAGACAGGAGGATCGCACAAATTCAAAGGAAGCCTCAGCTACTTAGTGAGGCTCTCAGCAACTTAGTGAGACCCTGTTTCAAAATAAAATATAAAATAGGTCTAGAAGTATAGCCTGGAGGTAGAAAGCCTCTGGGTTCCACCCCCAGTACCACCAAAAACTAAATAAATAAATAAACAACTTAAATGGAGGAGACATCTGGTATAAACCCTTTAGAATTCATTCTAATTCATCATTATTAAGTTCAAATTTATATATATCATGAACTCTTAAATATTTATCTTAATTTGAAAACAAAAACAAAATGTTTGGGTATCCCTTCTCAAGATAAAATGAAATGCACAAACTAAAAATCTATTATTTGGTAATAAAATATGATATTGACCACACTTTAAATCTAATTATTATATAAATAGTAATTCCTCAAAAAGAAAATTTTAACAATGCAAAAGCTTGAACTAATTTTCCATAAATATTTGAGCAACCATTAAAACTATTCTACTCCATTTTTATCTAGTGAAAAACAGAAATTATTTTTAACATTTTTATAATTCTTACACTGAAAACAGGATCGGGATCTGAAAGAGATACTGTCAGTTTTTCACAGAGAGTGGTCCAATTTTCACAGTTCAGAACATCAGAAGGAGGAGCTGAGCATAAGGTTTGTAAGGCTTCATATCTCACCTATAATTTTTAAAAGAAGATTTTAAATTAAGTTAACACTGGAATAGTTCTAATTCTCCAAAATAATAATTAACAAACTACTGAAAATCAGAGTATTGATAATTGTTTTGAAGAGCCATTTATAAGAAAAAAAATACCCTTTTATAAAATAATGCTCTAGAACTTTTTTAAATGAAGTGCTAAGCAAAGTACAAAACAAACTGCTGGTTTGTATAAAGCAAAATTTAAACATTAAATGTCATATGAGAATTTAGGTCTCAGGTCTAAGTGAAATGGAAAAATGGTGGTTGAGGCAGAATTTGCAAGGCAACATTTTCCAATGGCCTCATCCTGCAGACTTGTCCCACTGCAGTGAACCTTCATAGGTGCTCCTATAGTTTGAGGACTTTAACTAAAAATGTTTCCCAGATATACCCCCCAAAACTCCATTTCAATATATGTGAATAATTTTCACAAAATAATTAGTTTGAAGGTTTTGTTTCCTGCTAGACTGTTTTTTTCTAACCTTCTAACTACTGAGGTAGAAAAAAAAACAAAATCATTCAATTGTTCTTTCTGAAATTCAAAATTACATTTTGGGGGGGGGTTGCTAGGGTGTGTGTGTGTATGTGTGTGTGTTACTGGGGATGGAATGCAGGGGCATTCTACCTCCAAGCTACACCCCAGCCCAACTTTTTATTCTTTATTTTGAAACAGGGTCTCACTGAGTTGTAAAAGGCCTCAGAAAGTAGCTGAGGCTGTCCACAAACCGCAATCCTCCTGTCTCAGCCTCCCAAATGCTAGGATTACAAGCCTGCACCACCATGCCCAGCTAAATTTCTGTATTTTCACAGAGGGTTTACTCATAATCAGTCTTCTCAAAATCCACTAAGAATTCACTCAAACAGGCTGGCCCAGGGACATCAGTAGAGAATAGCTCCACTCTGAAGACAAGGAGCAAAGCTTCTATCCCACTCACTCTCCAACCAGTAAAAAACACACCATTTTCAACCTGGTCCTCCAAATCTGGTCACTTAAATAAAAAGGAAACCCATCAAAGATGGAAGCCCAAAACTCAGCAAACCAGACCCTCAGTCCTTCTAGGTGAAGAAGACAGAATACACGAGTATCTGCAAATGTTTACATATTCATGTGAAACAATTCCTATATACATCTTTACTTGTGACAGGCTTTAGAGGTAATATGCAAAGAGTTTTTAAAATTAGGAATTCTTTACAAATGTTAATTTCTCCTTTTAAATTAATTTTTAGACAAAATATCATTAATAATATACTCCTTACAGAAACAAAATAAAGGATACTAAAAAATATAGAATTCTAAGTATTCTATTTATACTGAAGATTATAAGATTTATAATATAAAATTTCCAATATCTTTTCAAACATGTTCTTTACTAAAATATGAGAAAATAAAACAATGCAAAATTCTAAGGAAAAATTAGTTGTTCTCTGTTTTTAAGAAAATTTCAGTAGGAGTAATTATTCATTTAAACTGAAGAGTTTTCAAAAAATAATTTCAAAACTTAAGGTTGATACCAAGTAGCAGAAATCTTAAGTTAAAAAAATTTTCAAAACTCCTATTGTATTTTCTAGTTCAGACTGACTCCCAGGCCTATTTTTATATTTTACTTGGAAACAGGTCTCACTAAGTTTCCAAGCCTCACTAAGTAGCTGAGTCTGGCTTCGAACCTATGTGATCCTCTTGTCTCAGCCTCCCAAGCACTGGGATTACAATCAGGCGCCACCACGCCCGGCTCAATATAATTGCTTTTTTAAAAATCTTTTTTTCTAATAAAGTTGCCAACTTTCACATGAAAAGGTTGGAAAATATTGGTCAAGTACCAAATTTCAGTTAGAAGAAATTAATTCAACATATATTATAGATCCCACAGTGACTTTGTAAATAATACATTCTATTCTAGAAAATCACTAAGAGTAGACTAACTTCTCACCAAAAAAACTGATAATTATATGAGGTAATACATAGGCTAATTAGTTTGATTTAGTCACTGATTAATGTATACCTATTTCAAAACATGTTGTATATAGCAAATACACAGTTTTTGTCTATTCAACCTTTGAACAATTGCTCACATTATCTAGAAAGAGAAAAACCATGAAATAAATTTCTTTCCTAACAAATCACTAAGTAAAATAATGCATACAAAGCAACAGTGAAGAAATAGTTTGAAGAAAACTGCTCAAAACTTCATCCCTTCATAATGAAAGTTAGGACTAAATTTTCCTCTAATAAACCCTGACAATTCTCTAAAGTCTCCCTTATTCTGTGACCTTTCATTTCAAGATTAGAAAATTTACCCGGGAGAGCAGCTGGAATTGCTCATAACAGTAAGTATAGGCCTAGCCCCAAGGGAAATAGCGCAGCTGCTACTGATTACAATCTAGTATATTATAAATATATGGTATCTGGCTGAATTTGACAGCTATCCTTTAAACTTACCTCTTTAGGTTGCCCAGGATCCAACTGGTCTAAAATCAATTGTAATTTTCCTTGACAAAATTTGTAACTCTGTAACATAATCGACAATATATATTTATTTAGTAGATTTTTAGAAACATTGCTATAAATGATTTTGTTAATATAATGTCAAGCATAGTATGCAATCTAAAAAAGAGAAGGGGATAATCTATTTTGATTTGGCAGCAAACTTAAGACTTTTGATTTACAAAGTTTTTAAGAGAGAATTGTATGTACCAGTAGAACAGGGTACATTCATGTATATAAAAATTATTTGCTGAGCGATTGCAATGTGCAGAACACTCTAAGACTCAACAGACATAAAACCAGAATGTTTTGTACCCAGGAATATGAGATGAATGAAAAAGAAAAATAAAACAACAAAAGCAAGTAAAAAAGCACAAATAGTACCCCAGACTTAGCTACAATGATACTTGAACTTTTTTAGTATCTTTCTTTCCTGTGCTTTTTCCTAGCCTTTCTCCATACTTCTTTGCAGAAAAATTCCTTAAGTAAAACATCTACAATCAGAAATATGTTCACAGTATACCACAAGCTACTTTGAAAAAAAAAAAAGTTTTTTTCTCCCACCAAAGACAATTTTATCTAAAGTATCTTAAAAGATCTAAAAATAACAATAGTAACAGCCATAAATTATAAAATGCCTATTACCTAGCAAGTGCTATACAAGTGTTATACTATCTCAATGCACAATGACTCTGTAATACGAGAAATACAAAAAAACAAAAAGGTGAAGTAACTTCTCCAAGTCACAGAGTTAATAGAATTCCCATTCCCATCCACATGAAGACCCAACTTCACTCACTTTAGTCTTCTGAGGTAATCTCATCCAGTTCTTTGATTTTAAGTTCATCATGATAATGGAGAGCCTTTGGCTAGGGGTATAGCTCAGAGGTAAAGTGAGGGTTTCAACTCCCAATACCGGGAGTTGGGGGAGCATAACCAAAAAATAGGCATAATCTTTAATTCTTATCTAGTTAGAGTAGTCTTACACATTTATTGTGCTTTAAGATTCTTTTCCCCCCCCTCTGGTAGTGGGGGCAGATACAGGTTCATTCTATCTCTGAGCTTCACTCTCAGCCCTATTTTTTAAGATTCCTTTAAACTATCTTCTTAAACATAATATAAATTTATCTTTACAAAATTTTAAGCAATAAAACAATTTTATTAACTAAAAATCAGAATGAGTCTAATACCTATCTTAAAAGTGATCTATGTATAACAAATCTATACTCTGTGAAGGTCTCTTTCTTATATTGTTATTAGTGGATAGACATAAATTGGCATCGCAGCTAACTAGAGTAATATATTTAACTGGAGTATGTAGAGAATGTGTCCATCTGTATATGTATTTGTTAGATTCAGTCATTCTAAATATTTCTTGGATTGAAAACTCCTGAGGATGAGAACAGTGTCCACTTGTTTGATTTGTTGAGCAACACAAAGATAGATATTAGTGATAACATGATCAGGATAGACAAAAACTACCAAAAGAAATATTTTTTAAACATTTGCATGTGTTCAAGTAAAAACTGAACAAATAATATCCAAACATCAAGTTAAAAAAAGAAAGAGGCAGATTAATAGCCTAAGATGTATGTTGTCCTCTCATATGATCATGAAGATGCGAAATAAAGGTTTTTACATGCTATAAAATTAGATTTGGATCCACATCTGTCAGACATAGGTTAAAGAAAGACTGCAAATGAAAGATACAACCTATTCTTTTATAGATATTTTCTACTCAATTAGTTTTTGAAACAAATACTAAAAAATATTAACTTTGTTCAGTTCTATACTTTACATTCAAAAAACTAAATCACCCTCAAAATTTATTTACTCTAGAAACCTAAATTAAATGTTTGGTTTATAAACTATTAAATAAATAATCAAAGACAGTCAACTATTACTGTTGTCTAAACAATATTGCTATAAAAAAAGGAGAAATATATAAATAGTAAGCTTAAGGATAATTCAGGCTTTAATATGTCTAACTGCATAATGACTTCTTTCTTAGTCTTTCAAAAGAAAAGACAAGATCACCCAATGCTAATAACAATGACAGTAAACATTATTAGTACCTTATGAATGCCAGGTCCTGTTCAAAATGATTCACAAACATTGTCATTAAAATCTCAAAGTGATCCAATAAAGTAGGATCTGCCTCTATTATACACATAAGAAAACTGAAACATGAAATGGTTAAGAAATTAATGCTCCAGTTTATAAGTGACAGGACCACAAATTATTCCAGACTGATTTGTTTCAAAATTCAAACTGAATTAGCTTCACATACAATGGCTCTTTCAAATTTCAGTCCATCAAAAACTTGTAAAATTATGCATCTAACCCTTCATTAAACTTTAAATAAAGAACAAAGTTACTACTTCAAAATAAAAACCTAAAATTTTCAAAACACTTTCAAATGCTTTCTTTTGTAATTTCCTAGATATTGTAATTATATTTTGACCAAACTTTTTGTAATTTTCTTTAAATGCTACATTGAAAAATAACAAAAAAACTATTAATATTTTAAGTATGAAGAAACTTTTTCATCATAAAGAAGATATTAGCACTGTTAATCAAAGAAATTAGTATTCTGATATAAAACTGTCTCAAGGAATTACTATTAAAATGAACAAGCAAAAATAAGCTCACAACTGCCCCGAGCCAATTCTTCTCCCAAATCAATTCCTCTCCCAAACAATCCAGAATTAGAGCCTACATGTAGAGTTAGAGGCTCAACTCTAGGCACCTACAGTGCCAATAGCTATTTTCCCCTTTCATGTCTACATTTTTAAGATTTTAGGCCCTACCTTTCTCTGATTTAAAAAGAAGTAAGAGCAATTAAACTCTTTTTAAGTAGTGAGAACTAGGGGAATTTCTGAAGTGTAGGCTGGGCTGTGGCTATGCCTATTTTCCTGTTGCTGAAAACAAGATGAAGAATCCCTCAACAGTTACATGAAACCCTCAAACCAAAACTCCTTACCAAAAAGAACACTTTCGAAGATTTTAGAAGAGGCCAGAAAATGGGTTCAACTAAAGATACTATGATTACAACTTTAAGAGTAAAGGCCAAAAAATTAAGGTATTAGAAAGCACATATTCTGAAGGACAAGAGAAGGGTCATGCACCCAATACAAGAAGAAAGCAGTATTCAAGAGAAGTCTTACTGGAAGAATTCAAAGGTTAGTAACAAAGTAAGAAAGCAAACTGTTCCCAGAAAAACTAGAATCCATTTCCATGTCTTTCTCAGATTCAAAATCTCCCTGCATTCCTTGGCTCACAGCCCACTTCTATTGTCATGGCAACAGTCCGATCACTCCTACCTCTGCATCAGCCTCTTAACTTTGGCCTTCCTGAATATAATCCAGACCCTCGTGATTACATTGGGCCCACCTCGATAATCCACAATCATCTCCCCACCTAAAAACCTTAACCAAATCAGCAAAAACCAATGATACTACATAAGGTACAATTGTCATGGTTCTGGAGTTTATAGGAGAACATTACTCTATCTAACACAACTACCAATGAATGAATTCCAAGGACTAGTTTTCTGGAAATCAAAGAAATAGTAAATTATTTAAGCAGGTACATATCATGCCAAAGTAAAAAGTGAGAGTTATCCTAAAGTTACCTATTCCACATAAAGTATATGCTGGGGTGGGATTCCCTTAAAATGTAATTTAATTGTTTGCACACTATAAAACTATAAAATTTGCAATGTTACTACACTAAATAATGTGAGGGAATAAAAAAAATTGCAAGAGAAAAACCTATGAGTTCTGAAAGCTTAATGTATATTGGAGATAATCTTAATTTCCCAGCAGTAAAAAATGATGCATAGAAGCTCAGTTAGAAACCACAGAGGACTGTTGAGAGAGTTTCTATTTGAGTGTGTCTCTGAATAGCATCCATTTTGGCACACTTTAGGAAATATCAACAACAATGAAAGTCAACATGTACAGAGCAGCAATTGTGAGCTCAGAACTGTTCTAAGCACCTGACACATTAACTCAGAAGTTAAGACACTTGACCAAGATCATACCCTTAGTAAATAATAACAGTAGAATTTGAACCCATGCAGTCTATAGACAATATGGCAACGAACAAAGAGAGTAAGACTACTGAGGCAGATAGGTCAGCCCTAAATTCAATGTCTATCCTTAGCTTAGCAATTCAAGTTTAGGCAAATTGTTTACCTATTATGAGCTGTACTTTTTTCCATAAACTAGACTAGTAATTCCCATAATGAAGATAAAGCCAACCAGGGGGTGCAGTGTATGGCAGTAATCTCAACAACAGATACATAGAATTACCACTTCTATCTTTCCAGCATTATATTGCAGATACTTTTTCCAGGTTTGATCACAAAACCAAATCCTTTCATTGCTCTGCTCATAACTATGATAAAAAAAAACAATCTTCATTGTTCAATGTTCTCAAACTTACACTAATAGTCTGCTGTTTTTCAATAATGGATCAATAAATCCATATACAATCAGGTTGCAAAGTTTAAGTAACAATAGAATAAGACTTGTCCAAGTCTTAAAATATAAGTGGTATCAAAACAGCAACATCAAAATTATCACAGCATTATTCATAGAAAAATTCAGGCTTGTTTTAAGTAAAGAGTAAACAACAACTGGAATACAAATGTCAGTATTTAATGGCTAGGTCATTTCACCACACAAAGAAAGCCAATACTGAGAAACAAGAGGTAGTAGATAAAGAACTTTATTATAAGAAACTGATCAGAAGATAGAGGGTCATACCATCTTAAAGCACCTTCTTGCCTGGTGACTAGTTTAGGGGCAGTTTGTGTAGAATTTATATAGAAGTCATCGTTCTTACTGCTGTAACTCAAAAACCTGATGAAACAACATAAAGAAGGAAAGATTTGTTTATGGTTCTGAAGCTTTCAGAGGTTTAGTCTATGTTGGGCAGGGTTACATTGGTGAAGCTCAGGGCATGGCATGGCATGGGGAGTAGAGAGAAAGGAGAGAGCAAATGCTCTACTCTCACCTCGTAGAAGGCTGGATGCAAAATAAAGATCAAGAAAAAGAGAATTATAATATCCACTGCCATGTCTGCAAGGACATCAGCAACAAAATCCGGCCTCCAACATAACTTCCTTGACTACAGGAAATATAGAGAGACATTCTAAACCCTGAAAATTAAAGATGGCAGAAGAGAGGAAGATAGCATGTTTCAGTTGCTCCAATACTTGAAACTCAACCAGTGGACAAACTGCTTCATGGCAAGAGAAGAAAAGCAGTCAGGATTCAATAGAAGAAAGACAGTTAACACACTGTGGAACTGAGAACAGCACAGAATACAGAGCACTGAAAAGAGCTCCATACATCGCCTCCAATGAACAGATTAGAGGCAAACCTGCATCAGGGATGGTGGCTCCTAGGACCAATGGCTCTCAGAGACTAACTCCAAGCAAAGAACAAGCAGAATCCTGATAAGCCAGTGATTGCACTAAACTATTATCACAAGCATTTGCACTCTTCTCTCCACAGGCAAATACCTCAAAACAGACTCACCAGACCATCCAGCAAAATCCTGAAGCTGCAGCTGAACTAAAAATAGGACCTTCCTACAGGGAACTCAAAATAACAGGACACTCCTCCAATGACAATAACCCACCACATCAAGACCACTGTGAATCTACACATCAACCAGTCAAACCACCCAGAGAACTCCCTTGACAGCAGCTGAACTCATCCCTGCCCAGAATATCTGAGCAGAATTCATCAAGACTGTGAGTTTACAAAGCATTCCAGTAGAAACCTGCAGGTATATAAACCGCTAGCAACAAACAGATCTATGGGATCTATGATCTGGCAAACCATCCCTGTGGTGGGGGATTTGGGGGCTAGTCAGACACAGCAGAAACATGAATTAGCAGACACTCTCTAGGAATATTCAGGTGGGTAGTACCTAGGGTCCACAATTTGCTGCACTCCTACAGGGTCTCCAGCAATCACCACGGGACTTCCAGTAGTTGTGTCTGTGAATTGAAATAACTCATCCAATCACACAGCAGGCTTAAAAGACTACAAACTCACGACTAGCAGTTTTTGGGTACTGCATGCACCAAGGTCAAAGGCCAAAAAAGTTTCATATGATTTTAGTTTTCCAGGCATACTTGAGGCACCCAAGCCCCAGGCTCAGAACTATACAATCTTTCCCAGTGAAAACAAGAAGGCACCAGCAGGGGTACCCATGATCACAGTTATAGGCCAGGAACTCGGCACTTTCTCTGCCAGTAGAGTTTAGGACTGGTGTGCATTCAACACAGTGAATGACAGTGCTCTAACTAATCACAAGCAGATGGGCAGTGGTGTGCCTGAGCCATAAAAGCTTAGCTATACAGTCCACAAGATCAGAATCTAGTAATCTTTGACCCTGCTGAGATTATTTCCAGTGGCCAGAAGGCCAGAAGTCAGCACTCTGCAGGGTTTCAAGTATCTGCAACCAGTATGGCAATGATGGTGTCTTTGGGCCATTAAAACCCAACCAGCAGACCAATGACTATTAATGGTATATCATTGACTCTGGTTCTATGAAGTTAGGGCCTGGAGAGCAAAGCACCCTGAAGCCAGGATTCTGGTTTGCCAACACTGACTAAAAACTATAACTTGTTAAAGAGGCTCAGGAAATTAAATGAAGTCTGATTATATAAGATTCATAGAGGCAATTATATACCCCCAGCATAAGCCTTATTATAAATGGATAACAAATAGACAAAGCACTCTCACACAAAGAAGAGGATGCCAAGACACACCAAAAAAAAAAAAAAAATACAAACCTGAAAATTTTGTAAACATGAGAATGAAAACCAATGAGGAAACAATAAACTCCCACAACACAACAACAAGGGGACCACCAATACAGAGCTGCAGAATGAGAATTCAGAATCTTTACTTTCAATATGATCAAAGACCTCAGAGATGAAATCAGAGAAAATGTACCAGAAATGAAAGAATATATGAATAGAAAAGTTGAGGCTATAAGTAAGAAACAAAAGATTTTAAGTGAAGTAAATAAGTCAATAAGTGAATTAAAGACCTCAATAGAAACCACATCTGGCAGGGGAAACCACATGGAAAATATCTTACTCTTGGAAGACAGCTTATTCAAAATTGACCACACAGTCAAAAATATGGAGAAGACAATATGACAACATGACCAGAAAATTCAAGAAATCAGAAAAAATACGAAACAAACTAATTCACAAATAATATAGATTGAAGAAAGCAGAAAAGCACAAAGGATATTAAAAAAAAAAAAACCTCTTCAGAGA
The DNA here is from genome assembly GCF_963383645.1 of Muscardinus avellanarius. Taxonomy (NCBI): domain Eukaryota; kingdom Metazoa; phylum Chordata; class Mammalia; order Rodentia; family Gliridae; genus Muscardinus; species Muscardinus avellanarius. Next base: position 74,785,166 of record NC_137794.1, read on the forward strand.
AACAATATGAGAACATAGGAAAACACTTGTACATCCATGTACCGAAGACATTCACTGTTACAGTTATAGCAGCTCTATAGATTCTTTCCCTCAAATCAAACAGATATTTTGAATTGGGAAATTAAAACTAGTTGATACCTCAGTTGCATTTTAAACAAATCTTTATTACAAACTAAATAGGAAATAGAAAGGGTAGAGAAGAAAAACAGTATGCCAGGAAGACACACTGCAGTGCCCAAAAATTGAGCTTTGCCTTCTCTTTCTGACTCTAGCCCTTAAATATAGTTTTTTTTTATTGGTATGTTGTTATTGGTGCTACCAAAACAATGAGCTAGTAACTTTCTTAGGCAAGTGGTGACTTGTCTCTGAACAGGGTACTTATTAAGTACAGGATTAATAATTTATCTTTTTCTGCCTCTGTTATATGGGCTGTATTATTTGCCTATCAATTATGGGTGTTTTCAGGTAACACATGGAGTTTGCATTCCACATACCAAAGCTGGGTCACAAAGAAGAGGAGAGAAAACAGGCATTAAATACAGCCAGTAAAGCTGTGTGTGATCTCTAAGAACAAGGCATGAGGTTCTTGTTACCTTTATGGCTATAAAATGTACCAGGCAGAATTACTGGGGTTTTATGACATTTAATTGCTTCTATATATTTTTAGGGCTAAAAGCTTTAATTTCCTCTATGCATTTTTAAGGCTAAAGGCTTTAACTGCCTCTACATTCTTAGTATGGTTTAATATTGAGACAAAGGAGAAAGAAGTGGAAATTCTGAAGTGTAACATGAAAAGCTGCATGTTTCCCTGTCTGAGTGCCTGCATAGCATCCAGGGCTTCACTGCCTTTTAAGTTTTTATAGGAAAACCATTACTGGAGCAATTTTCCAATACAAGCACATTGGGAACACCAAAAAGACACGATAAAATAAGCTGGGCGTGGTGGCACATGCTTGTAATCCCTGCGCTTGAGAGGCAGAGACAGGAGGATCGTGCAGGTTTGAAGCCAGCCACGCGTGCTGGCTTACGAGACCCTGTTTCCAAATAAAATATGTAAAAATAGGTCTGGGAGTGTAGCCTGGAGGTAGAGGGCTTCCAGGAACCCCAGTACCACCAAAAATATAAAAAATAAAAATAATCCATGCCACATAATGAACAAAATAACAGAGAAGCTAAAAAAAAATCACAGATGCATGTAGAAAAAAATAACAGGTAACACTTTGGAGCAATCACTCCAGATTTCTCAACTCAAGCCAAGAAAGCCAGGAAGCAGGAAGGACTGTGTGGTATATTTCATACCCAGAAAAAAAATTTTTTTCACCAAGGATGCTATATCCAGGAAAGATAATCATTATAATCATTCAAAGTTGATGGAGAAATACAAACCATCAAGGCAAGCAGAAACTAAAAGAGTTCATGAGCAACAAGCCAGCACTAAAGAAAATACTTAAAGAAATAAAACACAAAGAAGAAAAAAGAAGGAAATACCAGAACAGAGAAGGGGCAAATTGCACAAGATAGGCAATGAAGTAAAGGAGAAATTATACTACATTAAACAGAAAATATAACTAGAAATGACAGAAAACAAAAGTCATCTCTCAATCATGATACTGAATAACAAAGGTCTAAATTCCCCCAATTAAAGGCAAAGACTGTCAATGTGGATTAAAAAACATAATTCAGCTATATGCTGCTTGCAAGAATTCACCTTACCAGCAAAGATATCCATAGGCTAAACGTGAAAGGATAGGAAAAGATATGTCATGCAAATGTAGAACAAAAACAAGCAAGGGAAGGAATGTTCATATATGACCAAGAAGACTTTAAGCTAAAACCTACTAGAAGAGACAATGCGAGTCACTTCTTTCTAATAAAAGGAACAATCTTACAAGAAGATATAATAATAGAAAACATTTATACCCCAAATGTGGGTGCACCCACTTTTATAAAACAAACTCTTCAGAAATTACATCTCAAACAGACCCAAACACAATAATATTGGGAGACTTCAAAACACCACTCACACTACTAGAACAATCTTCCAGGCCAAAAATGAGTAAAGACTCTTCATATCTAAAAAACACTATAAACCAAATGAACTTAACAAATATATACAGAATATTCCAACAACAAATAAATACACATTCTTTTGAGCTGCTCATGAAACCTTCTTAAAATACAGACTACATTCTAATCTACAAAACAAGTACCAGATATTTAAAACTTTAAATTCCTTGTATCTTTATGTATCATAATAGAATGAAAGTAGAAATCAACAGGAGAATCAAAAAATTTCACAACCCATTAATCTCTCCTGATGAATAATGCAATCGTGGCTAAGCACAGAAGCCCTAAAGTTCAGCTCTGAATACCTTCAAAACCATTTTTCTCTTCAATCAGGCAGCTCCAACCTTCCTTCATGTTTCATCCAAACTTCTCAAATCACTTTTTGGAATATGATCAGGATCTATTTTGTTGTTATGCCCTGATGATATAACTAAATAGGTTATCATATTTCACTACAAATATCAGACAGAGTTTGCTATAAGTTTTCTCATTAGGTCTGTCTTCCAGCCTTAAACTATGCAAGCAAAATGTGTAGTAAAACAGATGGGCATAGTTTATATAACAAAGAGGCACTGAAGTCATTGTCTTCAGTTCCCTCAAGAAAAACAGTCTTCTGCCAAAGTAAGGAAAAAGCCATAAGGTTTTAAGCTTATTTTTTTTTTTAGACTTCGAGTAGTTTTACAGAGACTCTTGTGCAGGGTGAGAGATAGGCATTTAATTTCATTTTTCTATAAATGGATAACCACTTTTTCCAACACCATTCATTAAAATGGCTGTCTTTTCTCTAACATATGTGCTTGCCACCTTTGCTAAAAATCAATAAATATCTTCTATTCTGTTCTATTGGTCTGTGTGTCTGGTTTTGTGACAATACCATGCTAATATTATTACTATACCTCTGTAGTATAATTTGAAGTCAGGAATTGTGATGCTTCCTTCATGGTTCTTATTGCTGAGAATTGCTTTGACTATTCTGGGTCTTTTGTTTCTCCATATAAAATATAGGACTGACTTTTTAGATCTATGAGGAATAAATTGGTATTTTGGTAGGGGTTGCATTGACTCTGTAGATCTCTTTTGGTAGAATGGCCAACTTCTTTTTTTTTTTTTTTTTTTTTTTTGGTGGTACTGGGGTTCCTGGAAGCCCTTCTACCTCCAGGCTACACTCCCAGACCTATTTTTATACTTTTTTATTTGAAAACAGGATCTCTTAAGCCAGCACGGCTGGCTTTGAACCTGCACAATCCTCTTGTCTCCACCTCCCAAGCGCGGGGATTACAAGTGTGCGCCACCACGCCCAGCAGAATGGCCATTTTGATAATATTTCTTCTGCCTATCCAAGAGCATGGGATTTTCTTCTACCTTCTCAGATCTCTTTCAATTTCTTTCTTTAGTCTTTATCTTCCTGGCTAGGTTTATTTCTAGGTATTTTGTTGTTTTTTAGTTTATTTTGAATGGAATTGTTTTCTGAATTTCTTTTTCAGTGGACTCATAGTTGGCATGTAGAAAAGCTACTTTTTTAGATTGATTTTATAGCCCACCACTTTGCTGAATTTGTTAAGCAACTGTAGAAGTCTTTAGGTTTAATTTTGGGGGGTCTTCCCTTTATGACTTCTATGATCCAGTCCTCATTCAAAAGAGTATCACTATTCAAAAGTTTCTATGTACTTATATAACAGACTGTTCTGTTTGCAGTGCTAGGGACAGAACCCAGTGCCTCACTCATGTCAGGCAAGAACTCTACCCCTGAATGACAACCCAATCAGATAGACTTCAGGAAGCCTCAAGTTTCTACATGCAAGTCTCTGGCATATGCATGGGCTCTAGTCTAGCTAGTTTCTCATGGGCTCTATTCTAACTAGGGCTAATCTAGCTGTTGGTCTACCTGTTTCTTATCTTTGTGGCCAAATGACAAGATTTTTATACCACACCTAGAAAGAAATGTAAGACCTCAAATATTTCATATTAAAGAAAATCTAATTTTTTGTGTTTTTGCTATGCTTGTAATTGAACCCAGAAACATTCTAAATCTGAGCTATTTTGTAGTCTTTAATTTGAATTCTTTATTTTAAAACAAGGTCTGTAAGTTGAGGAGGGCCTACTAAGTAGCTGAGGCTGGCCTCTAACCTGAAATCTTCCTGTTTCAGCCTCCCAAAGTACTGGGATTACAAACATGCACCACCACACCGAGCTTGAACCTAACGTATGTTTATTTGTTCATTTGTTTTTGCAGTACTGGATATTCAACCCACGGGCCTTCTACCTCTAGGCTACCCTCAGATTTATTTCATATTTTATTTGGAAACAGAGTCACAATAAGTTCCTGAGAGACTGCACAATCCTCCTATCTCAGCCTCCCAAGTACTGAGATTATAAGTGTGTGCCACCATATACAACGAGCCTAGTGTTTTAAAACTAAAAATTTAGGAGGAGAGATTCGAACTGGCGACTGCAAAATACAGCACATCTCAGTAGCTGAAACAAAGTTCAACTACTGAGAAGGCAGCATCTTAATAAACAAAATAAATAAAGCTCACGACACAAAACAGATCCAGTAATTGCGGCAGAAGGAATCCAGTAACTCTGAACTGCGAGATCCACTGCAAAAAACCCCGATTGGGTGATGGACCTGCTGCAGACATGGCTGTCCACCGGCGCCATCAAAGGCGGCAGGCCCAAACCACGAGTCCTGGTGCAGCAGCCCCAAGAAATCCAAAAAAAACAAAAAAAAAAAATCCATAAGTTTGAAAGCGGCCATAGAGCTGCAATATCTTAAGCAGCGAGCTGCACCCAAGCACAACAGTGGCACCATTTGCAAACCAGAGGCGGCACCCGCAGTGGCAGAGCAAGACCTCCAGAGACCTAGAAGGGGACCAGGTAACCACGTGTGCCCAGAAATGCTGCCAGATCCAGAGGCGCGGCGAGCTCTGCAGAGCCCCCAACCAAGGCAGCCAGGTAACACTGCACCTAGATGAGCCACAGTCCCCGGCATGCACCCAGTGTGTGCCACAAGACTTGACGGTAACTGTGTGTGCCTATTATTCACCACGGAATCTGGTGGGCTAGTCTAGTTAGAACCTCCAGAGACACAGAAAAGGTGCAAAAGGCGCTATACCTGCACAGGGCCAAAGGGAGTCGCTCCAAGACTACATTGGATGCCCTGCAGGTAGGGAATCACAGGCCTGAGCCCAGGTTGGAGAGTGCAGAGGCACAGACTACAAGCTGGAAATACACAGACTTGCACAGAACTCATTAACTTGCACAGAACTCATTAACAGTGACAATGCACACCATGACCAAGTTGGTTAAATCCCAGAAAAGCAAGGCTGGTTCAACATACACAAATCAATACAAGTTATTCACCACATAAACAGAACTGAGAACAAAAGCCACAACATCATATCAATAGATGCTAGAAAAGCACTTGACAAAATCCAACACTCTTTTATGTTAAAAACACTGCAGAAAATTGAAATAGAAGGAACATATTTCAACATTAAGGCTATATACAATAAACCCAAACCAACATCATATTGAATGGGGAAAAACTGTAAGAATTTCCTCTAAAATCAGGAACAAGACAAGGATGTCCACTATTACCACTCCCTTTTAATACACTCCTCAAGACTCTTGCCACAGCAATAAGAGAAGGAAATCAAAAGAATTCAAATAGGAAAAGAGGAATTAAAACTATCTTTATTTGCAGATGACATGATCCTTTATCTAGAAGACCCAAAGCACTCAACCAAAAGACTTCTGGAGCTGATTAACCAATTCAGCAAAGTTGCAAGATACAAACTCAACCTAAAGAAATAAGTTGCTTTTCTTAATGCCAACAATGAATCCACAATGAACGAAATAAAGAAAATAATTCCATTCAATATAAGCTCAAAACCAATAAAATACCTAGGAATAAACCTAACCAAAGATGTAAAAGACCTCTACAATGAAAACTATAAAACTTTAAAGAAAGAAATTGAAAAAGACCTTGGAAGATGGAAAGATCTCCCATGCTCATGGATAGGCAGAATAAATATCATCAAAATGGCCATTCTGCCAAAAGTGATCTATAGATACAATGCAATTCCCATTAAAATACCAACAACATTCTTCATAGACCTAAAAAAAATCAGTCATGAATTTTATATGGAAAAAGACCCAGAATAGCCAAAGCAATTCTCAGCAATAAGAACCATGCAGGAGGCATCACAATCCCGGATTTCAAATTATACTATAGAGCAAGAGTAGTAAATACAGCATGGCATTGGCACAACAGGCATGCTGACCAGTGGAAAAGAATAGAAGATACAGAAACAAACCCACAGACCTATAGTCCATTGATCCTTGACAAAGGGGCAAAATTCATATGCTGGAGAAAAGACAGCCTTTTCGACAAATGGTGCTGGCAGAACTGGCTATCCATTTGTAGAAAGATGGATCTAAATCCTTACCTCTCACCATGCACAGGAATCAACTCAAGATGGATCAAAGACTTAGAAATTAGACCAGAGACTATGAAGTTATTAGAGGAGGGCAAAGGCTCAGCACTCCAACATATAGGCACAGGTAGAAACTTTCTCAACAAGACCTCCAAAGCGCAGGAAATTAAAGCAAGACTAACAAGTGAGATGGCATCAAACTAAAGTTTCTTCTCATCAAAGGAAATCACCAAGAACCAAAAGCGGAAGCCTAAAGAATGGGAGAAGATCTCTACCAGCCACCATTCTGAAAGATGGCTAATATCCAGAATATACAAAGAGCTCAAAAGACTCTACACTAGCAAAAAAAAAAAAAAAAAACCCAATCAAGAAATGAACAACTGAGCCAGGCGTGGTGACGCACACTTGTAATCCCCAAGCTTGGGAAGCTGAGACAGGAGGATCGCACAGGTTCAAAGCTAGCCTCAGCTACTTAGTGAGGCTCTCTGCAACTTAGACCGTTTCCAAATAAAATATAAAACTGGTCTGGGAGTATAGCCCAGAGGTAGAAAGTCCCTGGGGTCCACCCCCAGTACCACCAAAAAAAAAAAAAAAAAAAAAAACGGGCAAGTGAACTGAATAGACATTTCACAAAAGAAGAGATACAAATGGCCAATAGATACATTAAAAGATGTTCTGCATCATTAGCCATCAAGGAGATGCAAATCAAAACTACACTGAGATTCCATCTAACCCCAGTCAGAGTGGCAAGCATAAAGAAATCAAATCACAACAAATGCTGGCGAGGATGTGGGGAAAGAGGAACTCTTTTACATTGTTGGCAGGAGTGCAAAGTAGTTCAGCCACTATGGAAATCAGTGTGGAGATTCCTTAGAAAACTGGGAATAGATCCACCATATGATACAGCTCTACCACTCCTGGGTATTTTCCAAAGGAGCTGAAATCAGAGAACTACAGTAACATATGCATATCCACATTCATAACAGCACAATTCATAAAAGCCCAAATATGGAAACAACCTAGGTCTCCATCAACAGATGAATGGACTGCAAAATTATGGGAAATACACACAGTGGAATTCTACTCAGCTATAAAGAAAAAATCATGCCACTCACAAGAAGACGGAAAGATCTGGAGAACATTATGTTAAGTGAGATCAGCCAAACACAGAAAAAGAAGGGACATATGTTTTCTCTAATATGACATACTTGGGAATATTAGAGATACCAGAGGGACTCCAGATAATGGAGGGAAAATCTCAGCAAAGCTAGAATGAAAGGATAGGAGAGGAAGAAGGCTGAGGTTGATTAATGGAGGAAGGAGCTACATTCAAATATGTGTAAAAGTATGAATATAGCATGGATAACCTGGACACTCATTGTTGGGAGGGGGGAAGGGAAAACGAAGGGGAGGAGGGCACCAAATCTTTTTTGCGGGGGTGGTATGAGGGTTCCTGGAAGCCCTTCTACCTCCGAGCTGCACTCCCAGACCTATTTTATCATTTTTTTTTTATTTTTGGAAACAGGGTCTCTTAAGCCAGAGCGGCTGGCTTTGAACCTGCACGATCCTCCTATCTCCACCTCCCAAGCACAGGGATTACAAGCATGCGCCACCATGCCCGGCTAAAGGAAATTTTTTATTACCATATCACATCTATAATTTAAACTTTAATAAGAATCCACTGAGAATAAGATGTTTCAAATAAAGCTTCAACAGATGTTTTAACCTTGTCTTATTTTTTTAATTTCCAAAATATATTAATTTTCACCTCATTAAGAATTATCTCTGATAGGATACAACTACTCACTAAATATAATGCTGGAAAGCCGGGTGTGGTGGCGCACGCTTGTAATCCCCAGGCTTGGGAGACGGAAACAGGAGGATCGTGCAGGTTCAAAGCCAGCTGCGCTGGCTTATGAGACCCTGTTTCCAAAAATAAAATAGGTCTGGGAGTGTAGCCCATAGGTAGAAGGGCTTCCAGGAACCCCAGTACCAGTACCACCAAAATAAATTATATATATATATATATATATATATATATATATATTGCTGAAGATGCTATTTCATGGATTAAATCTTTACTATGTTATTTTATTATTATTTTTCTTCTTAAACTTTAAGTGAGAAAGCATAAAACCTGGCTAATAAAAATTTATTGACACCTGTAATTATTAAAACCATTTCAAAATATAAATGCAAAATTAAACAACCCACCTGATTGAATGATGAATCACTATCAGAGCAGTTATCTGTACAGTAACTACTGCTTTTCTCCTTTTGGATTTTCTTCTGCCTCTCTTGACTTCGTACCTCATCATCTTCAAACTTGTTAATCATAGACTCAACCACTACCATCATAATGTTTTTCAGGGAATGCATCATCTCTTTATACCTTTAAACTCAAAGTAGTTTTAGTAAGAGAAAGATCATCAGCAGAAATTAAAAGTCAACTAAACTAAGTTCCCTGATTACTTTTTCTATTTTTTTTTTAAAAAAAGCCCCTTTAAGAACACAATACACAATTCTAAGTCAATGTTTCTTAGCAGAAAGAATGGTAATACAAAAGACAAGGGAAAAAATTAACAGCAAATTCAAAAAAGTCTGTCACTACCTGGGTGTTTTCATACAGTTACACGAACCAGGCAATAAAATCAACAGAATCTAAGCAACATGTTCCAATGGCATGCATTCCAATTTTTAGCATAAGATCAACTCTTAATATCATATTACCAAACCTAGGAGATTTCACACTTCAGCTTTATTCCTTGTCCTACTTATATCTTTTTCTCTATCCTTCTGTTTATTTTTTTCTTCTCTTCTCTCCTCTCTATACTTCCTATCTATAGGCAACCAGCCACAAGTGAGACCTGCTGTATAAATTCAGGATCTAAATAAAAACCAAGCTCTCAGTGTCTCCTTTCAAACAGAGGTTAGAAAATCCACTATCAGGGATGTTAAGTAGGAAAGAAATTTCTGAAAGTAGTCAGAGTTAAAACTGTATAACTTCTAAGATCTCTTTCAGCAATAATGGTTTAAAATCTCAAAAAATAATAAAATCAATATCTATATTTTAATTATAAACTCTCAAGTATTCATGTTAATATTAGACTAAGATCCTCAAAAGCACTAGAAATAAAATTTTAGACCTAGAAAGAACCATAAAACCTAGCCCTTCATTTTTTAAGTGAGGAATTTATAAGCTGGGCCACTGGCATTTCTATGTTTAAAACAAGAACATGAAACTTTAAATAAAAATAGTGAATAAAGGCCGGGCGTGGTGTCACATGCTTGTAATCCCATCACTTCGGAGGCTGAGACAGGAGGATCACAAAGGTTCGAAGCCAGCCTCAGCTACTTAGTGAGGCTCTCAGCAATTTAGTGAGACCCTATTTCCAAAGTATAAAATAGGTCTGGAAGTACAGCCCAGAGGTAGAAAAGCCCCTAGGCTCCACCCCCAGTACCACCAAAAGAAAAAGAAAAAAATAGTGAATAAAGTACTAAATTTAGAATTAGAAATCCTAGATTAGAATCCTAACTACTTTAGCCACCAGTTTTGTCATCATAATTAAGTTAATTTCCTCAACTATAAAATGAGATAGAAAGAATATAATCTATCTAATCTATATCATATACTATACCAATAAATAAATGAGAATAAATATCTGAAAAGTTTTTTATAAAAAACACTTGTTTTCGTTAGCTTTTTTGTCACTGTGGCCAAAATACCTGATGAGCACACCTTAGAGGAAGAAAGGTCTATTTTAGGGCTCACTATTTCAGAGCTTAATTCATCATCAGCCAGCTTGAGGCAGTAAAGTCTCTGTGGCAGGGCTTTAGGGCAAGGCGGAGGTGAAGAAAATGCACTTGTGTAAGCATCAAGGAAGAGAGGAAGTGGCCAAGACAAATACAGACAAGGACCCACCCTCCCCAGTCATGTTCAACCTCCAACGTGGATGCTGTTCTAATACATGAGCTTCTCTGAGAGGTTTTTGAAATCCAAATCATTACCATACTATACTGCATGTATCATTATAATAATGGGAATACATTAAGAAAATAAGCACAGAAACTATTCTTCATATATCTGGCTAACTGGTCAGTGTAACAGCATAAAGCAAAGAGAGGATAGGTACTCTCTCACACAAAAGCAATAAAACCATGCTAGGATATTTGGATGGAAAGAGATGGCTGAATATTTTTCATTGTTTTGTTTTCTGGTTTTTGTTGTTGTATGTTTGTTTGTTGCAGTGCTAGGGATTGAACCCAGGGCCTTACACATGCTAGGTGTGTGTTGTACCACTAAACTACATACGCAGTCCTTATACTGGAATTGTAAACAGAAATTATAAGATATATTTTGCTAATACCCCAGAGGCCCTTGTATTAAAGGCATGGTCTCCAACCTTCTAAGAGGTGGTGGGACCTTGAAGCAGTGGGACCTAGTGAGAGGCTTAAGGTCACCAGGGGTATTGCCCTCAGAAGAAATTGTGGGAATACAGTCTCTTTCTTCCATTCTTTTTATCCATCCTTGAGGCAAATTGGCTTCCCCAACATTACTCTCACTATGATGTACCTGTCCAAAGGCACAAAAGCAACAGGGCCAATTGCCTAAATTGGCCTCCAAATTAACTAAAACCTCCAAAGCTATGAGCCAAAATAAACCTTTCCTCTTTATAAGCTGATCATTTCAAGTATTTGTTGTAGTACTAGAAACCCAACTGACCCATATTGTAAAAGTATGTATTACGTAGTATACATCATTATATTTCTATGAAATTTCTACAAGATGTAATTTAAAACAAATTCATACATTTAATATACTTAACAATATATATTTATATAAAATATAACTATAAACAAAAATATATAACATATTTTTTAAATTGACAAAATTATGAGAAAATACACAAGTATTAAAATTAAATACAAACAGATTAGAAATAATATAGGGTAGAGAAGACTAACAGAAGAGAACTGTAATAAAGGTAAGAGTCCAGGGAATATCTGAGTTTAAAGAAAAGGAATATATATGGTAAGATGGAATCCTGAGACACTCTTAAGGCTAACTTGCAAATTATATCTGTGTAAGATAAGTGCACCAAGAGGCCCACTCTCCTCCTCTTAGGTTCTGAGGAGGGAAAACAGGGAAACAAAACAATGCCCTAGTAGCTACCAATATCCAAATACGTATACACCAAAAGCTGTTTTCTCCTTCTGAGGTCACTGGATTGTAGCTAAACTACACCTCCCTATCCTCCTTTACAGTTAGGTATGGCCATGTGAGCATCATAAAATCTTGCCCCATACAATTTAAACTTTGGTTATTTAATGAAGTATAAAAGTAAATCTCAATAATATAGAGGGTTAAAGCAAGGGTAATTAAAATGCATAAAAAAGTTGAGTGCAGTGGCACATGCCTGTAATCCCAGTACTTGGGAGGCTGAAACAAGAGGATGTAGGTTCCTAGCCAGCCTTAGCAATTTATAGTGAGTCCTTCCACAATTGAGTGAGACCCTGCTTCAAAATTTAAGAAAATAATAAAATAGAGCTGGGGGTATAACTCAGAGGTAGGATTCTCCTGGGTTCAATCTCCAGTACCACACACAAAAAAATTTAAAATCCATAAAAACCTGACATTTTGACATATATATAGATGTTTACAACAGATCTTTTGAAAAGACCAAAATAAATTCCTCTGCAATAAATATTACCAAAAGAAAAGGAATTTTCTAGTTAATTTTAAAATAACAAAACAAGAACACCAGACCCTCAAAAATCAATAATTAAATCAACTAGATCTCAATAGTAGCCACTGTAGTTTAAAAAAAAAATAAGCTAAGGAAAAACAGATACTGGAATAGACAATAGATACTATTGGGTAGATTCATTTAATGCTTCAAAAAGTATTCAAAACTAAAGGGGGAAAAAAACTCCAGTACAAAGCATATCAACCAAATGAAAATTTGCACAGTGAATACTTCAACTCATTATATGAGCAACATGTTATGGAGCTACATATGAATTCTTCTATTGAAAACACCTAGTTAAAAAATAAATATCAAATGTTTAATTATAAAAAAAAACTTTGAAATTTACTACAGTAAAAATGTTAATAGATGGACTGCTGCTACATCAGCCCCAAGTAATTGCTGAAGAATCAGAAAAAAAATTGAAAGAAAATAATACTTTGTACAATTTAAAATCTTTCATCCATGGTTCATAAAGCAGAAGACAAACATTCATTAAGTCATTTAAAATTTTTGTACATTATTATCATATTAATTTTTACACTGGGTGAACTAAAACACAGAAAATTAAATAGCTTACCAAGAGATAAAAAAGTAATTTCCAATAGTATCATATAAAATTCTGCTCTTATTAAAATACCTTCATTACCTGAATAGTAAAGTTTTTTAGTATTCTTTTTAGAACAAGTTTAATAAGACTCCTAGAAACAGACTACTAGGAATTACGATATTACTCAAAGACAAAGCCGGGTATGGTGGCACACACCTGTAATCCCAGGAACTGAGAGGCTGAGACAGGATGATCACAGTTCAAAAACAATCTCAGCAGCTTAGCTAGATTCACAGCAACTTAGCAAGATCCTTTTTCAAAACAAACAAAAAACAAGCTGAGAGTACAGCTCAGGGGTAGAATGCCCCTGGATGTAATCCCTAGCATCATTAAAAATAAATGAATAAATAAAACAGAGATTAACTCCATTTTTTGTTTTTTTGCCAAGTCAAGAAATAAGAAATCTTAATCTCTATAGCTTATACTTGGCATTTATTGGAGATATGAACTTGCTAAATTTACTAAAGCAGCCTTCTATAACTTTTTATAAATAATAATATATTTAGAACTCCCACCCAAAGTAATAAAAAAAGTATAATCATTTCTAAAAAGTCAAATTTAAAGGATTTAATGCTTTAAAATTCACTAGATAGTATAAGCTTAAGTATATTCAAAAGTCTTTGATACTGTGGCTGGTCAATATATCTTATGGACTGTTTAAATAGACTTCCTTCCTATTTATTTTTTAAAATAAAGTTTTACTGGCACACATGCACGTTCTTTCGTCTATGGCTATTTTCATACTATCATGGTTGGCAACACCTAAAATATTTATTATATAGCCCTTGTCTGCCCCTGCCCTAGGATATGATGGAATAACAAAACAAAAGAAAAAAGAAATCTGGAGCCCAGAAAGAATTCACTGAGCAGAGCCACCACCACCCTGTACTCATAATTCTTTTTTTTTTTTTTTTTTTTTTTTTTTTTTTTTTTTTTTTGGTGGTACTGGGGTTCCCGGAAGCCCTTCTACCTCCGGGCTACACTACCAGACCTATTTTATTTTTGGAAATAGGGTCTCTTACACCATCGCAGCTGGCTTCAAACCTGCGCTATCCTCCTGTCTCCACCACCCAAGCTTGGGGATTATAAGCGTGCGCCACCACAGCTGGCATACTCATAATTCTGAACAGTGATATAAGAGAAAAATAACAATATTTGAGCCATTATATGTTGGTGTCTCTTTGTTATTGCTGTTTAGTACATATCCTAATTAATATATCCATCCTGTGCTGGCTTAAGAAACCCTGTTTCCAAATAAAAATTTTTAAGAAAAAATAGTTCTGGGAGTGTAGCCTAGAGGTAGAAAGGCTTCCAGGAACCCCAGTACCACCAAAAAAAAAAAAAAAAAAGAATGCCCCTGGGTTCAATTCCCAGTACTACCAAAAAAAAAAAAAAGTAACAGGAAAAAGACATTGGTTTATGTGGAGAGGTGAGGGAAGGCCTTTCAAGAAACTAAACAAAAATTCCAAAAAGGTGAAGGAGCAAGTCATACAAATATTTACAGAAAAGACACTCTAGGTAGCAGAATCGATATGAGTGCACACCCCTGAGGGATGGCCTACTTAGCTTAAGAAAAAGCAAGATGAGCTTGGCTGGAGTATTATAAGGAAAAATATGGCAAGAAATAAGAAGGGAGAATGCTCATGATGGACCTGTTGCCAACAAAAAGAACTCTGCATCTTAGTCTAAAAAATGGGAAGCCTTTAGACAGTTTTATTATAAAAACAATTTTATAAAAACAATATATATTATTTTTAAGAATAATTTTGGCTACTATGAGAGAAACAAACTGTTAGGACATAGGCTAGACATGGTGTCATAAAGCCCTATGGACAAAAAAAATCACTTTAAGATATTATTGTGGGCACACTCACTCTTTAGAATCCTGAGTTCTTTTAGTGACATGTTGTACAACTGTGTCATAGCCAGATTCTTCACCCTGATTCTGATCAGATGTGCACTTTTCCATTTCTTCTTCAATCATAGATCCCAAAGTGTTGCATATGTACTGTCTGAGGTATTTCACAAATTCATAGCTGAAACAAATGTTTAAAAATAAATGTGATATATATGTTCACTTATTGAACACATCCAGAAAAAAGTAAGCACACAAAAGTCTATAGCATATTAAAGTTTCTTACCATGAACAAAGATTAAATTGAGCATTCATCCTAAACCATCAAGTTTATCTAGAATTTTGTTTTGCTTTTTTTCTGTTTTGTTTTGTTTTGTTTCTGGGACACTTGGCAAAGATCATCATTTAAAAGTGACCACAAGGAAGGAAGGTGGAAGGATGGAAAGAAAAGCAAATTTTAGGGGCAATCCAAACTTCAGTGGCTTCAGGATCTCCTTCTATTTCTTTATGATGCTTCTCTCTTTAACAATTGATGATGAAGAGTAAGGAAAGCAGTTGTCAAAAGATTTTCATAATTATTGAGGCTGTTAAGAAAAGCCAAACTAGAATATGGTAATTACAAAAAATAAATAGGAAAAGGTTAAGCTCCCATCATTAGAACAGAAGAGTTTTTATGAACATTTTGAAAGTAGTACCTGACCTAAATTCCACCTAAAAAGAAATATGCCAGATAAATCAATGTATTGAACATTTTTCTTCATACAGTTATGCTGATATTAAAATTAGTTTGTAAACTCAAACAATGCAGCAAATATGAGAGGGCAAATGTTCCACAAAGTAAATAATTCTTTTATCAATGATATTTGCTGAAAATAAAGGGCAATAATTATAATTAACATCATGATTGAGAAAGGTTAAAAGTTTCTACGGTCTCTCAAATGACAAAGATAATTTGAAATGAGCCATTTTTGTAAATGTCACTATACTCTAGCCATCTAGTTGAGTATGTACTAAATCAGAGCCTCGAATATATGCAACGCAGGAGATCAAAGAGATCCTGAATAAATTATTTCTCATAATTATGAGTCCATTATGGTGTACAGTAGATAGCCTTCAGCCCAGTATCTATTAAATGACTATTCTATAAAGAAGAGCCATCTTAGCCAAGCAGCCAAAGGAGTTCATCTTTCATTCTAAATGTTTTTGATTGAGTCTTCCTATTCTAATGGCTTTTCTGTACCTTTGGACATATTGCTAGTTCCTGGAATCCCCATGGCTGCCTCAGTACTTAAGTGGCAGCCCTGCCTTAGACACTGCAGGCCTTAATAATCAAGTAAAGATATTTGACATGAAGCTCTGTGAAATTATAGTAAAAGTACAGGCTCAAAGCCCAACAGGCCTGAGCACCAGGATAGCTCTAATATTATTAGCTGTGTGACCCTAAGCAAGTCTGTTTTCTCATTCATAACTTGGCACTCATCATACCCACTTTACCCCATTACTTGAAAGAATGAAGAAGGCAATAGACAAGAAACCTAAACTACCAGATTTTCTTTTCTTTTTTTTTTTTTTTTTTTCAGTACTGGGGATGGAACCGAGGGGCATTCTACCTCCGAGCTACACCCACAGCCCTATTTTTCTTCTTTATTTTTGAAACAGGGACTCAGTGAGTTGCAGAGGGCCTCACTAAGTAGGTGAGGCTGGCCTTGATCCGTGATCCTCCTGTCTCAGCTTCCCGAATGCCAAGCATGTGCCACCACCGGCTTCTGAACTACTAGATTTGGGGGGGGGGGGAGCTGGGGTTCCTGGAAGCCCTTCTACCGCCGGGCTACACTCCCAGACCTATTTTATACTTTTTACCGCCGGGCTACACTCCCAGACCTATTTTATACTTTTTAATTTTGGAAACAGGGTCTCTTAAGCCAGCATGGCTGGCTTCGAACCAGCGTGATTCTCCCGTCTCCGTCTCCCAAGCGTGGGGATAACAAGTGTGCGCCACCATGCCCGGCTTAAACTACTAGATTTTTTAAAAGAATTTTGGCAAATATATTCTTTATTCCTATATGGAGCTTTGACTTCAGATTTAATACAAAGGGATTTCTTTAGCTCTTCTTCTGTCCAAACTTCTCTTCGGAACATCATACCTGTTCGACCTATCATCCGACCCACTCATTCACAAACCATCTTCTCTCCTGACTTAAACTTTTCTGTTAATGGCACCATTATTCAGTCAGAAAACTGTGTATAAAGACTCAGAGTTACTGTCTTGCAACAATAATCTTCTCCATTTTATCCCACATCCAATTAGCAAGTTCTGTAATCCTATAAACTCTTCCTCCACAATTTCCCTTCTCTTCCCATAGTCACAGATTAAGGTTCACATCTTAATAAACTTTATATAAACAATCACAATAGCTATCTTAGGTCATCCTATAAGCCAATAGTTCTAAAATTACCATGGAACAGAATCATCTGAAAAGCTTGTTAAAACACAGATTGTGAGGTCCAGCTCTCAGAGTTTTGGATTCAGTAGAGAAAGGGTGGGGATAAAGGATTTGCACTTCTAATATTCCCAGGTGCTGCTGATGCTAATGCTAATGCTGCTGATCTCAGGAAAACAATTTAAGAAGCACTGATCTAGACAGATTCTCTATGTAGACCAAGCAAACTATTAAAGTTCTTGGAATTCCAATCAGCAAATTCCTACTCAAAGAAATATAACCAAGACTAAAACACTGTGTTAACCTAAAACATTAAAGAATGACTGTTTATTTAATTGTATTACATTAAAAAATTTAAAATACATAGGATTATTTTATGGTCCTCTGTATTATTTTTTTCAAACAGACCAAGTATCAGTACCAGTATCTTAAATAAGTGAGTCCTGTTGGAATTTTAGGACTCACATGGCACTAGATTTTAATTTTAGCTCCCCTGCTTATTAGCTATTTGAGGCTATATAAATTATATATCCTCTATGAGCTCCAATTTTTTTCCCTTTACAAAATGAAAACACACCTACATTAAAAATTATTATAAGAGATTCTAGATAATATATACCCTACATCTTAAACAGGGCTTCGCATAGTTAAACAAACAGTAAGTGGCTATCATTATTATTATTATTATTATTATTATTATTATTATTATTATATTTGACACATTTTGCCATTATTATAAAATCTCTTTGATTCCAGTTTATCCAACAAATGTATATCCTATTACTAACCCCACACATGCCTAAACTCCTTTTTCTATTTTCAATAGTTTAATGATATTCACCCCTTAAGAGTTTTACTGCCACTTCTCCTTCAGTAGAATCTTCTACGACCAAAAGTGCTACCTTCTGACAAAGCCTTTCCGTTTTGCCCAAAATCAGAGTGTTTCCCCCATTATAACTCAAAACATTCGGTCTTTTGTATAGTTAATATAATCTGCTTTATTTTCTGCTTGGCTTCTGATCCCTCTAAACTCAGGTTTTTGTTTTAACACCTAACAACTATATACTTATGAGGACAATATCCTATTTCAATACATGCAAACCATATTTACTGATCAAACCAGAGTAATCAGCAATTTCATGAACCCAGATATTTATATTCTTTATATATTTGACAACAGGACAAATTCACCTGTTTGCGTATCACCTGCAATACCATGTCCATATTAGAAACTTTATAAATATCTGGATTGAAATACAGCACGTGGGAAGGGTTTCTCCTTTCATTTCCTACATCAGTGGCTGTCAGATTAGACTCATTTATCCTTTTAAAATATTTTAGTGGTTAATTTCTTATTCATCTAATGCTTTTTAATAAAAATTTTTTTTCAGAATGTAATATTTTTTTTTTTTATTGGTGCACTGTATTCATACATCATAGTAGGATACATACTTTTGTAGACATACATGCACACTTTTCCCAGTCAGCCCCCACCCAATCCCTACCCCATTCTCACCCTATCCCTCCCTCCCATGCTTGGCTTAGTAGTTGACATCTAGTATTATGGCAGTTTATCTAAAATTAAAAATGATAATCTCACATAACAGTTTCATTTGTCTGATACCAAGTTTTTGATGACTTAAATATAACATTTCAATATTTCTTTTTGCTTTCTTTCTTACCAGAGAATATTTTTTTCTATTTTTTAGGTGAAACTATCATATATTTATATATTTATTTTTCAGAAAAAAAATCTATCCTAATATGGAATATGGACTCTAGGTACCCAAAACGATCTTGAAAAAGAACAAAGCTAGAAGATATATATTTTCTGATTTCAAACCATATAAAGCTACAATAATTGAAACAGTGTAGTACTATTCTAAAGGCAGATATATAAACCATTGGAGTTAAATAAAAGCCTAGAGCTAAATTCTTCCCTATATTGTCAAGTTATTTTTGACAAGGTTTCCACGAACATTTGGTGGTAGAAATAATAATCTTTTAACTAAATATTGTTGAAACATAATAATTACATGGAAAAGAATAAAGTTGGACCCTTACCTAATCCCATATACAAATATTAACTCAAAATAGATAAAAGACCTAAATATAAATCTTAAGACTATAAACTTTTAGGAGAAAATCTGGGTCATTAAACCTCACAACATTGAAATTGGCAGTGATTTCTTGGATATGATTTCAATGACACAGGCAACAGAAGAATATACAAACTCCCTAAAAAATAAAAAAATATTGTATATCCAAAGACAATGTAAACAGAGTTAACAGTTACTAATAGAATGGGATAAAATATTTCCAATTGCTATATCTGAAGGTATATTAATATTCCAACTAGAAATCCTAAAAATTAACAACAATAAAGGCAAACAATACAATTTAGAGATAGGTAAAAGACTAAAATAAATAATGAATCTCCGCAGATAACCAATCTTAGTTGTCTGTTGGATGGAAAATCTTGTTTCTCTAGTTCTGGAGTGTGTTACCTATTTCTTCTTTGTAGTTAATCTCTTTGAGTATTTTCTCTAGTGCTGGTTTTGAAGACATAAATTCCTTCAGTTTCTGTTTGTCATGGAAGCTTCTTATTTCTCCATCTAATGATAGAAAGTTTTGCTGGGTAGGAAATTTTTGGCTGGAAGTTGTTTTCTTTCAGAGTTTGGAATATGTTACTCCAAGCCCTTCTGGCTCTCATGAATTGGTTTGGGAAGTCTGGAGTGATTCTAATTGGTTTACCTCTGAATGTCACTAGGCCCTTTGCTTTTGTTGCCTTTAAGATTCTCTGCTTGGCTTCCACATTGGTCATTTTGACAATTATGTGGCGTGGGGATCCTCTTCTCCGATCCTGTCTAAAGGGAGTTCTATAAGTTTCCTGGACCTGTGTATCAACCTCTTGCTCTATGTTTGGAAAATTTTCTGCTATTACTTCCTTGAAGAGATTGTTGATCCCTTTAGTTTCACTTTCTTTTCCCTCCTCTATTCCAATTATTCTTAGGTTAGCTCTCTTAAAATGGACCCATATTTCTTCAATATCAGATTCCTGCTATCGGATATTTTTTCCTAGATTAGAAGCTATGCGTTCATTTTTGGATTGCTCATCTTCTAAGAGCGAGATTCTGTTCTCCATGTGGTCTAATCGGTTGTTTGTGCTTTGTGCTTTGAATTGAGGCCTTTACTTCATTAATTGCATCCTTTATCTCTTTTTGGCTCTCTCTCTGAGTTCTTTTCGAAGCACCTCTATTATTTCTACAGTTATTTTCCTGATTTGATCTTCTAGAAATCTCTGATTTTCTGTTTTATTGGGTTCTGATGTTGTGGGATTGTGGGCATTCATTGCTCCAGTATTATTCCTCTTTCCCATGATTTCGCAAGTTTGTGCCTTCTCTGGGTTCTTCCCTTGGGTCACTATGACTTCACTTAAGGTGTTCTGGATCTCGAGTCAGTAGTATCTCAGACCCCACTACTCCTTTACTGGGTTATATCACAGAGTCTCCAACCCAGAGAGTCGATAGAGGCTGCTTTAGACTGTGGGGGGTGCCAGGTTGCATGTTCTCCTATGGTGTGGTATCTCTGCCACCGCCCCTACCCCACTGGGTCAAGTCCCAGGGAGTACAGTACTGGGATTTCTCCTCTGTGGCCCGCAATTTGACTCACTGTTCTTGAGTATGCAGATGTAGCTGTACTGGATTCGGTGAATTCTCTGCTGCTGCCGCCAGTGGCAATATGGCGCCGCTGCTATGCCCTGCGTACTTCTTGGTTTTGATTTCCACTCTGAATCCCTGCGGCGTGTGCTGAGCTCAGCCACTGGGTGCTTTAGATTTTACCTGCGGCGAGAAATCCCGCCTGGCTGTTCCGCAGCGGCTCACCTCGGCTTGCTGTAGCCGTCCGGTGAATTTGCCACTGCCGCCAGCAGTATGGCGCTGCTGCCGCGTCCTCGGGCGTGAGGCCAGTTATCTCCTCTCTGACTCTGAGCTCTGTTCTCAGTCCGCTTTCTCTCTGCAGTCTGGTGATTTTTTTGTTTCTCTGGTGATGGTGTTTTCTGGCTATGAAAGGCGCTGATTTTGTGGTAATGGTGACTGGTTGTTAGCGGGGCTCTTAAACCCCGCTTTTCTAGGTCGCCATCTTCCCGGAAGTCCAGCCCATTTTCAATAATTTCAAGAAACCATTAACCATGTTAATTTGCATATAAGCAGATGAAAAACTAACTTGTGATTACTAAGGCTGTGCTAAAAACTTTACTGATATTATTTACCAAATGACAGGCAAAAAAGATGATTCTTAAAATCTGGCCTAATCCACAAGCTACCAATTCATTCACTTTAATTCCTATGTTATTCTCAAAATCTCACACTCCCTCAAAGATGTAAAAATTCCAGATGTTTACGTAATAAGATATTTTGTAGTGGTAACTTGAGAGTAGGAAAGGAAATAAATTTAATACTCATTTTTACCAATTTACATATTATTTGATTTTTCTCATTTAGGGAAATAAATTTATTACAATTCATTTTCTCAAAAATTTTAACTAGTATTTTAAACTTCAAACTATAATTTACTTCAAATCTTAAGTTAGTTATTGAATTTACTTTAAAATGTTAAATAGCAATACTCAATGGTTAGCTAGTAACTACAAAGCTTTAAGGGAATAAAGGAAGAAGAAGGTGTAGCACAGATGCTACAAAGAGTATGCAGGTAAAGTGAACGACATATAAGAAAGAAAGGGATAAGACTGTTCTGAACTGGAGAGGACAAGCCCGAGCTCAAAGGAAGCTTCTACATGGCTCCAGACACTTGTCTCCAAGCCTACTGTTAACCTTGTTATTTTAAAAGCAATTTATGAAAAAAAAATTTAATGACACTATTGCCAAATGAATGCACCAGGGAAAATAACGCTTCAAAGAGGGACATATAAATCTAGAAGGGTCAAAGAAAAATATATTAAAAGTAAACAAATAAATCTAGAAGGGCAGTTAATTGCTAATAAGAAAGACATGTGGGTATTATCACATCTCAAAAGTAATTCAACTAAAACAAGCAGCAATGTGCCTGATCGTTTTATTTCTCTCCCTACTGTTGAATATGAAATTTTTCATATTGACATAAGAACGGTTTACCAAATTGAATATAAGAACATTCACTTTGTTTTTGTTTTTGTTTGTTTGTTTGTTGTTGTTTGTTTTTTGTGTTTTGGTGGTACTGGGGATGGAACCCTTCTACCTCCAGGCTACACTCCCAGACCTATTGTATATTTTATTTGGAAACAGGGTCTCTTAAGCCAGCTAAGGCTGGCTTCAAACCTACTCGATCCTCCTGTCTCAGCCTCCCAAGCCTGGGGATTACAAGCGTGCACCACTACGCCCAGGTAACATTCACTTTTTCCATTCATTTTGTTGTTGCTGTTGTTGTTTTGATGGTAATAGGGATTGAACTCAGGGGCATTCTACCTCCAAGCTATACCCCAACCTTTCTTATTCATTTTAAAAGAATCTCATTAAGTTGCTGAGGCTGGCCCCAAACCTTTCATATTCCTGTCTCAGGCTCCCAAATATTGGGATAAAAGGCATGCCCCACCAGGCCTGGGCTCATTCTTCTACGGTCTTCTAACTTAGATTCCCTTCCTCCCTCCCTCCCGCCCTCCATTCCTTCCTTCCTTCCTTCCTTCCTTCCTTCCTTCCTTCCTTCCTTTCTTCTTTTATGGCACTAGGGTTGAACCCAGAGGTATTCTATGAACCCAGGGTTGTTCTATCTCTGAGCCACAGCCCTAGCCCTATTTTATATTTTACTTTGAAACACAGTCTTGCTAATTTGCTGAGAGCCCCCACTAAACTGCAGAAGCTGGCCTCGAACCTATGATCTTCTAGTCTCAGCTTCCAAGTATCAGGATTACAGACCTGTGCCACATTGTCTGACCCATTCTTTCTACTACAGCCTTATTATTAGATTTTCCAAGAAAATTTAATTATTGTTTTTCCATAATAAACTTCTGACATGTTCAAGAATACCTGACATGTTTTAATGTCAACATTTGAACATATTTTAGTATCAAGCTGACATTAAATGCAGAATATATATATATATATATCCTTATACATAAGAACATAAAACATATAATTAGTACAAGTTTGTAAACATCTACATAAAATTATCATTAATGATGCTTTAAAAAGATATTTTAACTTTTTTTTTCTCCCAGACCTATTTTATACTTTATCTAGAAACAGGGTCTCACTAAATTTCTGAGAGCCTCACTAAGGAGCTGAGGCTGGCTTTGAACCTGTGCAATCTTCCTGTCTCAGCCTCCCAAGCACGGGGATTACAAGTGTGCGCCACCATACCCAGCCTTGCTTTAAAAAGATATATTAGCCGGGCGTGGTGGCGCATGCTTGTAATCCCCGCGCTTGGGAAGCAGAGACAGGAGGATCGCGCAGGTTCGAAGCCAGCCTCGCGCGCTGGCTTAGGAGACCCTGTTTCCAAATAAAAATGTAAAAATAGGTCTGGGAGTGTAGCCCGGAGGTAGAAGGGCTTCCAGGAACCCAGTACCACCAAAAATAAAATAAAAAATAAAAAGATATTTTATTATTGTAAGTTATGAATTGTAATTGTAATTGGGAATGCTTAAAATAGGCATTTCAGAATCACAAAATAATATGACAAATTTAATCTTGTATATCATCAGTGTAAAAAAGATATGTGCAGAATGAGCTTCACATCAACAACTGTTTAGGCAGAAGAAAAAGCTTCTGTCTCATGATAAGCAGTTACTAGAAATGCATTAATTACAGAAGCACACATTGGTAATTTCTCTTTAAAATGTATCATTACAGAAGAAAATTTACTTGAATTTATCTCTTAGGCATAGTGAAGTTTACTAATTAAAGAGTCACTGACAAAATCAGCTATACAACAAAGAATAAAGCACAATAACTATTAGTGTTCCTTCTGCATCAGATTCAAAATATTGCAGATGAGAAGCTACAAAGGTTAGCCTCTGCATTAAGGACTATTATAGTCATTAGAATTCATAGGTATTTTTAAAAACAGCATAATTCTCACTGAAGTGCAAGTAGCTCTAACTCTGGCCTGAACAATGGTTATGCATTGAAATCGCGGTAGTACAAGCTTGTAATCCCAGTAACTGGAAGGCTGAGACAGGAGACTCCAGCCTCAGCAACTTAGTTTGGTCCTCTGTAACTTACTGAGACCGTTTCAAAACAAAAGAATAAAATATGGCTAAAGGAATAGTCCCAAGGTAGAATGCCCATGGGTTCCTTCCCCAGTACCATAAACACACAAGAAAAGTCCTGCCTCTAAGACAATCTCCTGCAAGACCCCACAGGAAATTTTGATTCATTTTTCATAATGCTCAAGTATCAAGATTTTTTTTTAAGTGGCCCCCAGCTGATTCCAGCATAATGAGGTTGAAAACCAATGCTACTTGTTTTCTAGTAAGCCAGTCTAGGAGTAAAAATTTACATTATATATATACTCATAATGAAAGCAATGTACTCGGCCTCTCTCCCTTCCCACAGGCCTAATATATGCTGCAATTCTTAGAGAAAGGAAGAAAAGCATGGATCTTTTGGAAAATGTGCGCAGTTTAAGGTAGAAAAATAGAAGAGGATATGAAGAGCTGAGCTAGGTTAGCAGGCCCCTTGGGACACATTCTAGGTACGGCTGTATGGCCTATGCTGTAATTTGTCTTCAAAATGTCTACATTTTCTCTCACTTTATTATAATACCTTAAATTACATCATTTATGTACCCAACTGTCTTTAAAAACATTATCACCAAAAGGCCGATTGTTGCAGGTTGTGGTGGCACATGCCTGTAATCCTAGTACTTAGGAGGCTAAGACAGTAAGACAGGAGGATCATAGGTTCAGGAACAGCCTCAGCAAGTAGTAAGACTCTCCTCAGCCTAAAAAGACCCTGTTTCAAAATTTAAATTTTTTTTTTAATTTAAAAAAATTGAGGCTGGGGTTGAACCTCAGAGATAGAATGCCCCCACAGCTCAGTCCCTAGTACCACCACCACCAAAAAAAAAAAAAAAGGTGAACTGCCCAGAAATCTTTAAATCTTTGTTTCCCCTATAAGCCTGTTTAATATGATTTTGTGGGTTTTTTGTCTTTGTTTTGCTTTGTTTTGTTTTTGCTAATAGGACAAAATCAGGTGTAATTAAGGAAACAATGTTCTGAGAGTGGAAATAAAAAGAATTTTTAGGTATGAAACACTCTGGAAGTAAGATATACCCAAGTGACTGAAGAACTTTAAGTGTTCAAGGAGAGTTGAATCAAAAAAGAAAACAAGGAACTTCCGGGAAGATGGCGACCGAGAAAAGCGGGGCTTAAGAGCCCCGCTAACAACCAATCTCCATTACCACAAAATCAGCGCCTTTCATAACCAGAAAACACCATCACCAGAGAAACAAAAAAATCACCAGGCTCCAGAGAGAAAGCGGACTGAGAACAGAGCTCAGAGTCACAGAGGAGATAACCGGCCTCACGCCCGAGGACGCGGCAGCAGCACCATACTGCCGGCGGCAGAGGCGACTTCACCGGACGGCTACAGCAAGCCGAGGTGGGCCGATGCGGAACAGCCAGGCGGGATTTCTCGCTGCAGGTAAAATCTAAAGCACCCAGTGGCTGAGCTCAACACACGCCGAAGGGATTCAGAGTGGAAATCAAAACCAAGAAGAAGTACGCAGGGCATAGCAGCGGCGCCATATTGCCACCGGCGGCAGCAGCAGAGCAGCAGAGAATTCACCGAATCCAGTACAGCTACATCTGCGTACTCAAGAACAGTGAGTCAAATTGCGGGCCACAGAGGAGAAATCCCAGTACTGTACTCCCTGGGACTCGATCCAGTGGGGGAGGGGCGGTGGCAGAGATATCACACCATAGGAGAACGTGCTACCTGGCACCCCCCTCAGTCTAAAGCAGCCTCTATCGACTCTCTGGGTTGGAGACTCTGTGATATAACCCAGTAAAGGAGTAGTGGGGTCTGAGATACTACTGAATCGAGATCCAGGACACCTTAAGTGAAGTCATAGTGACCCAAGGGAAGAACCCAGAGAAGGCACAAACTTGCGAAATCATGGGAAAGAGGAATAATACTGGAGCAATGAATGCCCACAACCCCACAACATCAGAACCCAATAAAATAGAAAATCAGAGATTTCTAGAAGATCAAATCAGGAAAATAACTGTAGAAATAATAGAGGTGCTTCGAAAAGAACTCAGAGAGAGAGCCAAAAAGAGATAAAGGATGCAATTAATGAAGTAAAGGCCTCAATTCAAAGCACAAACAACCGATTAGACCACATGGAGAACAGAATCTCGCTCTTAGAAGATGATCATTCCAAAAATGAACGCATAGTTTCTAATCTAGGAAAAAATATCTGACAGCAGGAATCTGATATTGAAGAAATATGGGCCCATTTTAAGAGAGCTAACCTAAGAATAATTGGAATAGAGGAGGGAAAAGAAAGTGAAACTAAAGGGATCAACAATCTCTTCAAGGAAGTAATAGCAGAAAATTTTCCAAACATAGAGCAAGAGGTTGATACACAGGTCCAGGAAACTTATAGAACTCCCTTTAGACAGGATCGGAGAAGAGGATCCCCACGCCACATAATTGTCAAAATGACCAATGTGGAAGCCAAGCAGAGAATCTTAAAGGCAACAAAAACAAAGGGCCAAGTGACATTCAGAGGCAAACCAATTAGAATCACTCCAGACTTCCCAAATCAAGTCATGAGAGCCAGAAGGGCTTGGAGTAACATATTCCAAACTCTGAAAGAAAACAACTTCCAGCCAAAAATTTCCTACCCAGCAAAACTTTCTATCAAATTAGATGGAGAAATAAGAAGCTTCCATGACAAACAGAAACTGAAGGAATTTATGTCTTCAAAACCAGCACTAGAGAAAATACTCAAAGAGATTAACTACAAAGAAGAAATAGGTAACACACACCAGAACCAGAGAAACAAGAGTTTCCATCCAACAGACAACTAAGATTGGTTATCTGCGGAGATTCATTACTTATGTTAGTCTTTTACCTATCTCTAAATTGTATTGTTTGCCTTTATTGTTGTTAATTTTTAGGATTTCTAGTTGGAATATTAATATACCTTCAGATATAGCATTTGGAAATATTTTATCCCATTCTATTAGTAACTGTTAACTCTGTTTACATTGTCTTTGGATATACTTTTTTTTTTATTTTTTAGGGAGTTTGTATACTCTTCTGTTGCCTGTGCCATTGAAATCATATCCAAGAAATCACTGCCAATTTCAATGTTGTGAGGTTTTATGACCCAGATTTTCTCCTAAAAGTTTATAGTCTTAAGATTTATATTTAGGTCTTTTATCTATTTTGAGTTAATATTTGTATATGGGATTAGGTAAGGGTCCAACTTTATTATTTTCATGTAATTATTATGTTTCAACAATATTTAGTTAAAAGATTATTATTTCTACCACCAAATGTTCGTGGAAACCTTGTCAAAAATAACTTGACAATATAGGGAAGAATTTAGCTCTAGGCTTTTATTTAACTCCAATGGTTTATATATCTGCCTTTAGAATAGTACTACACTGTTTCAATTATTGTAGCTTTATATGGTTTGAAATCAGAAAATATATATCTTCTAGCTTTGTTCTTTTTCAAGATCATTTTGGGTATCTAGAGTCCATTTTCCATATTAGGATAGATTTTTTTTTCTGAAAAATAAATATATAAATATATGATAGTTTCACCTAAAAAAATAGAAAAAAAATATTCTCTGGTAAGAAAGAAAATAAAAAGAAATATTGAAATGTTATCTTTAAGTCATCAAAAGCTTGGTATCAGACAAATGAAACTGTTATGTGAGATTATCATTTTTAATTTTGGATAAATTGCTATAATACTAGATGTCAACCACTAAGCCAAGCATGGGAGGGAGGGATGGGGAGAGAATGGGGTGGGGATTGGGTGGGGGCTGACTGGGCGATGTGTGCATGTATGTCTACAAAAGTTTGTATCCCACTATGATGTATGAATACAGTACACCAATAAAAAAATAAAAAAATTAAAAAAAAGAAAACAAAAATATGAGCACTAGGACTGACCTTCAAGATCCCATCCAACTCTAAAATAAGATTCTATGAGATGTCAAAGACATTCTCCTATTCTTTGCCTGCATAAAGAGTTCCTTCCTCTTAAGACACAGCTCTCAGGCCAATGCTGCTAACATATTATGAATTTTATCATCTTCACTTTTAAGACGACAAACTACTTTTGGGATTATAAATCTTACTTCTAAGCTACGAACAAGCTATAATTTAAAGTCTTTCTGCAGGCCAAATGTAAATTACTTTAGTAAATAATAACTATTAGCATTTGACAATCAGGAAGTAATTGTTTAATCTACCTAATGAATTATTGAGGAAGAGTAAATTACAGTATTGCAAAAGTCATTAGACTTCTGAGAGGAACTACAATGATCCAAAGATAACTTGAAAACAAACCATTTTAAAATTGGTACAGCTAAAGCAAATATGTACGTGCAAGCTTGTAGCCTTAAATTCTTATATTAGAAAAGAATAAATGCTGCAAATTAATGAGCTAAGCATTCATGGCAAAAAAAGGTTCAAAGGTATTCCAGAAAAGAAAAAATAAAGAGCAGAAGTCAAGGAAGGAAAAACTAAGCATATAATAGAAAGGAGGGAAAAGAGAAAAGAGGTGCTTCTTTGGAAAGGTTATAAAATAAACACCTGATATAAATCAAGTGCAAAAGAGGAAATGCACAAGTACAAACACATGCATAAAAAGGAGACATAACTACAGATACTGGAATTATTAATACGTAACAAGATGCTAGAGAAAACCTTTATGTAAATTAATTTGAAAATCTAGATAATATGGACAAATTACCACAATATGTTCTCAGGAAAAATTGATTTGGAAATTCATGTATTCTTGAAACAAATACATGCGGCCGGGAGTGGTGGCGCATTTGGGGGGCTGAGACAGGAGGATCACGGTTCGTGTACAGCCTCAGCTACTTAATGAGCCCCTATGCAACTCAGTGAGACCCTGTTTTAAAATAAAGAATAAAAAATAGGGCTAGGGATTTAGGTACAGCTAGAGTAGGGTGTAGTGGTACAGTGTCGCGCGCAGTGACGACTCTTACACGATCTTCCTCAAGCAGTTTTATTACCCCAGTTTCAATGCTCTCTCAACGCCCTCTCAGGTAAAAACAACATCAGTCTTCTATCTCCTCCCTCATCACTCCACCAACCCTCCTCCGTGGCACTCTACGTCTCTGCTGCAGCACACACCGGTCACAGTGGTGGCTTTGTGAACATGTCCGTCCCAGCTCGGAGCCCAGAGCAGTCCGCCAAGAAACTGCTCTTCCTGCCCACCAACCCTCTTCTCCTTCTCCTTTTTCCCCGCTAGGGCATGCGCGCTTTTTAACCTTCTCCTGGGCGGGCAGGTGGTAGCACGAGGCGTTGCGTCACTAATTATCCGTAAGGCGCCTGATAGGGCTCACTGCGCAGGCTCAGGGCACCGCCAGCCTCGTGAGCCTCGTGACTTGGCTGCAAGCCCAGGCGCCATCTTGAGTCCACACTGGCAACAAGCCTGGGTGCCACCTCGGTCCTGCCGAGTGGGCCCCAACAGTACAGGCCTGTAATCCCAGCCATTAAACTGAGGTGAAGAGGATTTCAAATTCACGGGCAGACTGGACAAAGTGGCGAATACTCTGTCTCAAAAAAGGAATGGGGACTCAATAAGCAAAGCTCTTGGTTCAAGTCCCAGTGGGGGTAGGAGGGGATAAAACTACTATTATTAGGAGCCACCTGGAGTTAGACTTTTAAATTGAGAAGCTTAACTTCAATTATATGAATAAGTCAAAAGAAAAATACAGATCTATAAATATCTTCAGGTCTATAAAGGTCCTTCAGTTCAACATCAAATGGCACCTCTCACTAAACTTCCTTTGTCTACTGCTTCCACATGCAGAGAACTCCACCTCTTCCTTGACATTTATACTCCTGATCTGTATCACAAACATGACCATGTGCCTCACCTTTTTCTAGGAACCTAAACTATTCCAGAGGAAGCTAATCTCACTTCAGTAGTACTCCCTTGCTGTGCTCAGAGTGGTGTGGTTAACTGGTAAAACCACTAAAATAACAGATCAGCAAAGGAACAAGGCTCTCAAGGATAATCGCTTTTAGGTATAGTAACAAGAATCTCTTGAAATAGAAATATTCTTGAAAGAATATAAAGAATTCATAATTAATGTTACCGTGTTCCTCAGAAAGGAAAAATTGGAGAATAAGAACATGTTGATTTTAGCATTAACATGGAGGAAAAAGAGCCAGTCGTGGTGGGCCGGGTATGTAATCCCAGTACTTGGAAAGCTGAGAACATAGAGTGCAGGTTCGAGTCCTTTCCTCGGCAACTTAGCAAAACCCTCAACAACTTGGTGAATACCCTGTCTCAAAATTAAAAAAATCAAAAGCGCTGGGGTGTGTAATTAAGAAACACAATGCCCCTGGATCCGATTCCCAGGGAAAAGAAGAAAAGAAAAAAAAGAGATAAAAAGTAAATTTAAAAATCAGCATTTGGACAAATAAAAGAAAAAAAAACCTGAGTAACTACTTTAATAACTATAATAAAATAAATATTCTTTACATTTTAACCTTTTCTGGATCAATGATTTATTTGCTTAAGAACTTAAAAGCAATTTTACTTGTGAAAATTTTCATCAGTTTTCTCCAGGCGCAAGAGGATCTCCTCAGCACTCTCCAGGGAGGGAGCACCGGTGATTTTCTCCTTCACGCTCTGGAACAACTGCCTCAGCATCGCCTGCAGCATCTCTTCGTCCTCGCCGGAGAAATGGGCCATCTTCGGCCACAATCAAACGCCACCGCCTTTACCTCGGGTCCCAGGACTCGACAAGCATTGCGCACGCGCGCAGCCACCCAATCCCGGAAGCGGTACAGCGTCGTTGCCTGGGAGACCGCGGCGCGCGCTGGGGGTGGGGCTTCCGCGGCCTGTTGTCCCGGAAACAAGTCGCGGTGCTTTGGATAAACCCGGTCTGCGAGACCATGCCTTTGCTGTCGCCTTCACCGGCCCTCGGCAGCAAGACGGTGCAGACTGCTTGCCCTGACTAACGGCCGCAAAGGGTGCTGATGGGCGGGACTGACTGTGGAACGCCCGCGCTGCGCGTGACGTCAGCTCGCTGACGTAACTTCCGAGGCGGGAAGGAAGGTCCCTGAAGACCTGCGGAGGGTGGCAGGTGCGCACCTTCTGCTCAGCCTAGGCTTTGTAGGTGGAAGGTAGAGGGTAGGGAGAGAAAAGGTCAGTTTAAAAAATTAATAATAATAATAGAAGTGACACTGGCAATAGCCTGAAAAGTTTAAAGAATGAATGGTACTGAAGTAATTGCTATTCTGGTTTCTTCCAACAGCTACCACCTTTTGCGCTTAGGAGCTCGGAAGAAGGGAACACCTTCAGAACCTAACAGAATAGGTAGTTATGATTACAGTGCAGTACAGTTAAATCATGATAGAGAAATGCGCTCTGGAAATGCCCCTGGGGGAGAGGAGAACTGCACAAATTGAGAAGTTTTAGCTTAGGAAGAAGGAAAATAGCCTTACTGGAATGTCTGAGATACAAAAGGAAAGATGACAAAGAGAAAAAGAACGTGGGAGTGGTGCACTTGGACAAATCTCAATAAGCATGGTATCCATAAAGTAATAATTATAATTTGTGAAGGTTAAAAATACATAGCACTAAAAACTTAAAACAACCATTAGTAAGTAGGAAGTGGAAGAATCCTCGATCCCTATATTTTTCTAAAGGGAGTTTAAAGTGTTAAATTTGTATAAGCAGCCATGGTAAGATTTCAAGTGTAACCACTTAAAGATTAGAAATAGAAAACCTAAATTCAAGTAATTGAGGAGAAGATAAAAGAAAGGGGGGATTAGTGGAACAAAAAAGAAAAGAGAATCAGAAGAAAAGGTTAAAAGCCCGGTGTGGTAGCACACGCTTGTAATTCCAGTACTTGGGAGTTCTGAGACAGGAGGATCGCAGGTTGGAAGCCAGCCTCAACAACTTAGCAAGGACTTCTGCAACTTAGTGAGACCCTGTTTCAAAATAAATAAAAAATCGGGCTGGGGTTTAAATCAGAGGTAAAATGCTTCTGGGTTCAATCCCTAGTGCCACGAAACAGAAGAAAAAGTTAAATGAGCAAAGAAACAGTATAGAAAAAAGCTGACACTGATAACTTTAAAGGAACTCAATCTTCCATCTAAAACCCAGACTGCCATTAAAATACCAAATTGGACTAAAATATTTGCCAAAACCCTAAAATCATAAAAAAAGTTAAAACTGAAAAGATGAAGTAAATATCGAAAACTATCGAAGCATATTCAGGTCAGCAAAAAAATGTTTTAGAAGGGGTTAGAAATATTGAGTGTCACTTCATCTTTTTTGACGTTTATTTCAACAGGAAGATATAACAATTTTGAACTTTAAAATTCTTAATCTCTCCAACAACAATCTATAATTTTTGTAAAGAAGGCTTTTCATCCATATTCTTACATATCTATGAGATAAGACATCCCTGATATAACTCAAGCACCATATCAATGTCAGGCCTCCTCATATGATTGGCTGAAATCTGTGTTGTAAAAGCATTATGGTTGAATTTTTGTCTTACTCTGCTTGCCAGACTCCTTTTGATATCTGCTAAATATAATAATAATATAATATAATAATAATATAATATAATATTAATAATATTAATATAATATATTTTGATACATACAAATCTGAGATGATCAATCTATTTGCAAAGAAATTCCATCTATTACAGAAACTGATTGGGTCATTTGGACATTCCATTATCCAATACATGATCCAACACATGAGTTTATGAAGATAGCAAAGACTGCTGGTCTTCCTTATGTCTGTTTTGTAAATGGTGAACTTTTGTGGGGACACTAACTTTTGCTCCAAAGAGATGCAGCCACGGTATCAGAGTCATTGATCTAAACATGGTTTTGTTTTGTTTTTTTTTACATGTTTGATTTAATTTTTTAAAATGTTTGCTTGCACAATTCGTAATAGCCAAAATATGCTACCAACCCAGATCTTCATCAACAGATGAATGGATAGCAAAACTGTGGGAAATACACACAATGGAATTCTATTCAGCCATAAAGAAGAACAAAATTATATCATTTGCAAGAAGATGGAAAGCCCTGGAGAACATTATGTTAAGTGAGATCAGCCAAGCACAGAAGGAGAAAGTACATATGTTTCCTCTAATATGCCCAAACTAGGAAACACAGAGGATACCAGTGGGACTCCAGATAATGGAGGGGAAATACCAGCAAAGTTTGAATGGAAAGATAGGAGAGGAGGAAGGCTGATCTTGATTAATGAGGGTCTACATCTGAATATGTGTAAAATTATGAATATGACATGGTTAACCTGGATAACCATTGGTGGGAGGGGGGAAGGGAAAACGGGGGTGGGGGGGAGAGGGCACCAAATATAGTTTAAATGTATACCATTTATGTTCAACAAAAATTTTGTTTAAAAATAAAATAAAAAGTGAAGAACAACACTGTGTATGTAAGGAGAGACTATGATGGTTAGTGGGATAAAAAAAAATAAACTTTTCTTTACAGTAAAAAAAAATGTTTGCTGGCATGGCACGTACTTGGGACTCATGGATTTTGCAGCAAGATACATACTAGCAAAGGCCTAGACTGTGGAGAAAGTGCCCAGTAATTGTTAAATATTTTTAAAATTGATGCCCATTTCTTGCCAGGCATAGTGGCTCATGATTGTAATCCCAGCACTTGAGAGGCTGAAACAGGAGAATCACACAGGTTGGAAGCCAGCCTCAACTACTTAGTGAGGTTCTCAGCAACTTAGTGAGACCCTCTTACCAAATAGAGTATAAAATAGGTCTGGGAGTATAGCCCAGAGGTAGAAAAACCCCTGGGTTCCACCCCCAGTACCACACACACAAAAAAAAGTATTGCCCATTTCTACAGCCTGGAGTTTGATATATTCATAGAGCTTTGGCAGGTCCAACTTTTATAACTAGTAGGGAAACCAATTTAAATTTCCCAGATGTTGAAATTGGCTCTTTATCTTTCCTAGGCAATAAATCAAAGTGAAATTTAGGGAACTATAAACTTCCAACAAGTATAGTTAAAGTCTTCTTTATTTTTGATATCCACATTTTAGAAGGGGCTTTGCTTTTTCACTGAGGGATATTCTCTTTCTTTATTTTATTTATTTATTTATTTATTTATTGTAATGGGGATTGCACCCAGGAGCATTCTACCTCTGACCTATGCCCCCAACCCTATTTTATTTTTATTTTGAAACAGGCTCTTTCTACATTGGCAAGCATCTCAGTACTTACCGAGGCTGTCCTCGAACCTGTACTTATGAGCTGTTTCAGCCTCGTAAGTACTGGGATTACAGGAGTTTGTCACCATGCCTGGCTGGGATATTCTCACTTGATTAGAAAACCAAACAGCAGCGGGGCTTGGAGAGATGATGAGTACCGACGACTCGAACACACACAACCACGAGCCAGGAGTCAAGTCAAGCAAGATCTCATTTATTTCTCTCCAAACAATCATATATATAGCACCAAACCATGAGGGGAATTCCCATGGGAAATAGCCTAGCCTATTGGGGATAAAGATCACTAGCACGTAGTTTACAGCCAATCCCAGGCCAGTACATGAGCCATTCATGTGTACGGAAAGCTCCTTTAAAGGTAAAAAGGAAAAAACTGCTCAGTCTCCCCACCCATAATAAATGGGGAAACCACGCCTTCGTAGCTTCCTCCAGGCGCCATCTTTGCCCCTTTTCTGCTGAATCACTTTACTTAAAGTTTTGCCTTAGGCTGTAGGCCGCTCAGGCCGAGGGAGGCTGCATCTCCTTAGGTGCTGTATGGACACACCCCATCATATCCCCCTTTTTCTTTTATTTTATCAGGACTGGGCCTGTCTTAGGTTGTCCCCATCGAGTACCAGGGATTACCTGTCATTGGATAGCACAGATCTATGCTGTACTTCCTGTCTTAGGTTTCCCTGGCCCATGGGAATCTTACCCGTCATTGGCCACCAGCCCTTCAACATGCTGCGATTTTCCCCATCTGGGGAACTTGTAAGGTGGGAGAGGGGTGGTCATATTCAGAGCGCCAATCCTAAGATTTATTTTCTTTGCTGGCAAGCCTTTGGTAATGCACTTCTATTTGGTTGATTTTAACAGAAATTGAACTAATCTATTAAAATCACAGGGGTCTATGATGCACAAAACTATGATAAACAGCAAGGGGCTCTACAAAGGAATAAAATAGGGCAAAAGTCCATGAGAGTCGGTCCAGAACAGATTCTCCTGAAGATCTTCTCGCTGTGTCTCCAGATCATGTTGGAGCTGCTTAATCTTATTCCTGTAAAAATAAGCAGATGCCTCCCTTTTTGGCTGTTAATAAATCCAATACCCATCTTTTTTGTGATACTACATAGGCTAGGGAATGTAATTGGGCTTGTGAGTCTTGGACAGTTTCTGAGACGGCCTTAATACCATCGATCATTTGGAAGGAGTTTCCTATGTAACTCAAAGGCCATCCCAAGGCCAGCCGCACCCATGGCAGTTCTGGCAGTAATCTCCAGGCCAATTAAGAGCGGAATGGCTTGTACTGCTCTCCTTTTTTGCCCTCCCCAATCAAAAGGGAGGGATGGGCATTGATTTCACCCCAAGGATAGTATTTATATCGGGGATCAGGGAGGCAAGGGTGCAAAGGCCTGTCCATGATGGGGGCAAAGACCCATATGCAATGCTATCACCACAAACAAAAATTAACCTGGGAGGGGGACAAAGATTTGGGGAGGGAGATTTAACAGTAATATTTATAGAGCAAAAACTTGAATCATCAATGTAGGGTGTCCAGTAACAGGTATTATTTATTGACATTTTAAATGGCTGAACGGATAATGGGAAGGACATAGAGCAACTGGGGTGATCTAGTTTTGGGGACTCCTCTTGATTAATTAGGGCCAAGGGCTGAGGTGGTCCGGCTCAAAGATAAAGCCAGCAATCTCTAGACTTTGATGGAGGAAAAGGGAATCTCTGTGGTCCAATGCCTATGAAAAAGGGAAAGGTTGGAGTCTTTTGAAAAATTCAAAATATTTAGGGTTAATAATGCATTTCTTAATTGGTTATGTGGGGGTAGTAACTCCCCCTTTTGTTTTTGTAATTGAACCTTTAGAGTATGATTATATTTTTTATTAAAGCTTGTCCTTTTGGGTTATATGGAATGCCCATAGTGTGAATAATTTTCCATAATTGTAGGAAGGAGACAGAATGTTGACTAATAAAACAAGGGCCATTATCAGTTTTGATTTGTTTAGGAATATCAAGAATAGCAAAACAATGAAGAAAATAACTTATAGCATGTTTTGTCTTTTCACCTGAATGAGCTGAGGCCCAATCAGCCCTGGAATAGTTATCTATGAAAACAAAAATATACTTAAGTTTTTCAAATGGTTGAAAATGAGTTACATCCACTTGCATTAATCCATTGGGGCGTAGGCCTCTCGGAATAACTCCGGACGATTGAAGGGGAGGTATTTGAAAGAAGGGTTGACATGATTTACAAGTGTGAACAATACTTTTTAAATCCTTAGTAGGGATTTGAGGATATTTGTGCTTTAATCCTCTCCCCATGGCCTCTTCTACAGATAGGGCTTGAACTTTTGTGCAGGCCATCGCCTGTCCCTTCTGAATGCCCGTCCCTTTTGAAGGGCACTCGCCCATCTCTTTAGGACCTATTGTCCCATGTGCGACTGCTGTTGTTCCAGCTTGCCAGAGGCTGTTTACCTTGGAGACCTGCTGCGGCCCAGTGCGAAATTTACACCCTTTTCCCCTGATTTTCAAGGGCCAGCAAGAGCTCACCGGATGCCGCCGGAACCTCGACACTTTCCAAAGCACAGACCCCTCTCTTGGGACAAACCCATTCCAGGGCGCCTTGCCCTTCACAAAGAAAAGAGAACTCTCCCCGGGGCTCCCGCCGGCTTCTCTGGGATCGGTCGCCTTACCGTACTGGACGCCTTGCGGCGACCATCTCCTCCACTTCGGACTTGGGGATCTGAACCCGACTCCCTTTCGATCAGCTCTAGTATCAATTAAACATTTAGAATTTTTATCTCCAATTGTGATGACCATTTTTTAAGGATCCCCTTTTTTAACCATTCCCTTTTTTAAGAATGCTGGGAGAAGCCCCTTGGGCGGTTAAAGGCTCCCCCATTTAAGTTAAATTTGGACCGGCAGTCCCGGGCCCAATGAAAGCCATTAAGGCATTTGGGGCAGGGCGTCCGGGGAGTTTCCACTTTCTTTCCTCCTCCCATAGGAGGGGTGGCCTGGGACACACATTTTCGGAAGAAATGGCCCTCCTTTCCGCATCTGAAACATGTGGGGGGGCAACCTTTGACTGCTGCATTGTCTGTATCAGAGTCTGTAGGCCCTCCCGTTGCCCTTCCTTTACTGTAGCTGTCATGGCTTAAAGTTGGTGGCTCATAGAGCCAATATCCCGAAAGGCCACAATCCTCTCTAAAGTATGCCCCTTCAACCCTGCTCAGGCCAGCTTATGATCGGCTGTCATCCCGTCCCACACTAGCATTCTAACAAACTTGTCTCCCAGTGGACTGG
Organism: Muscardinus avellanarius; assembly: GCF_963383645.1. Taxonomy (NCBI): domain Eukaryota; kingdom Metazoa; phylum Chordata; class Mammalia; order Rodentia; family Gliridae; genus Muscardinus; species Muscardinus avellanarius. The sequence goes on from NC_137794.1 coordinate 74,823,081, forward strand.
CTGGAAACCTCCTCCCAAGGCTGTTATACACTCTCTCTATAAATATAGGTAGATCCTCACCGGGCTTTTGAGTGATTGCCGCAATAGGGGCCACAGTGGGCCCATTGTCTAATTTTCTCCATGCTGCCAGTGCACCCGCCCTAACCTGATCCTGGTATGAGGGGGGCAAGGCTGCCTGTTGTAGGCCAGTGGTATGCGGCTCGGCCATCCCCGTAAGCATGCCATAGGTTAAGGGGATAGTGGGATTGGCATCTAATTTAATATAAGCATCTATTAAAGTAGGTAACAAATTTACTACATAAAAACTATCTGACAATAAATTTATAGACTCAAAAAATCCTTGCAGGGCTAGGGCTATGGCAAAAGGTTCTTTGAATTGGGGGGATCCTTTTACAGGCTGGAGGATGGTTTCTGGGGGCTGAGGATCCATTCCTTTTATAAAAGTGGGATAAATAATCACCGAGGCCTATTCGCACCCTCGGAGCAGGGCTGAGCCCAGAAGCAACAGCCAACAGGCGGAGCCCAGGATCAGCAGCCACCAAGCGAGGGTGGTGGCAGGGCACGCAACCCTGTTCCGAGCTGGGGCTGAGGCTGGGGCTGGCGGGGAGGTGCAGCCACGAGGCAGCCTGGGAGGCGCAGCCTGCTGGGCCAGACCTTCCACTAGGGTTCCTCCGGCTCCTGCTTCGCCCGCATATGGCGGTGGAGGGGAGGGTACGGAGAATGAATTGGCCAGGGAGAGGGGCTATGGGGAGTCCTTGGCATCCCCAAAAGGATTGGGAGGTTTTTTAGGGGCTTCAGGACTAGAGGGGGGTGTATGCTTGGCGGCCCCATTTTTTGCTGGCTTGGGGATACAGTCAGCAAGTTTATCCGGGGGTCGTGGGGGAAAACAACTTTTGAGCGCAGAGATGGTGGGGAGAACCGCAAGGGGGAGAATCTCCCCTTGCTCTTTCTGGGATTGCCTAATCAGCCCCTCAACTTGATCCCAGGTATCCCAATCATAAAGATTACTATCAGGGAGCCATGGGGCAGTTTTTAAAAGGTACCCCCAGGCCTGGGTGGCTTGGTTATCAGGGAGATTAAGTCCTCGGCTCTTGAGAACGAGTTGAAGGGATTCTAGGGCAGGGTCAGGTTTAGAACTGGACTTCCCCATATTAAAATAAGGGGGGAGCCGGGCATGGTGGCGCACGCTTGTAATCCCCGCGCTTGGGAGGTGGAGACAGGAGGATCACGCAGGTTTGAAGCCAGCCGCGCTGGCGTAAGAGAACCTGTTTCAGAAATATAAAATAGGTCTGGGAGTATAGCCCGGAGGTAGAAGGACTTCCAGGAATCCCAGCACCACCAAAAAAAAAAGGGGGGGGGGATACTCAGCTGAAGACCGATTGACTCGCCAGCGATTTCTTTCATTAGGGGGTGAAGAAGGGGTTCTCACACAGGGCACCAGACTGTCGGGAATCCAGCCCAACAGCGGCGGGGCTTGGAGAGATGATGAGTACCGACGACTCGAACACACACAACCATGAGCCAGTAGTCAAGTCAAGCAAGGTCTCATTTATTTCTCTCCAAACAATCATATATTAACCACGAGGGGAATTCCCATGGGAAATAGCCTAGCCTATCGGGGATAAAGATCACTAGCACGTAGTTTACAGCCAATCCCAGGCCAGTACATGAGCCATTCATGTGTATGGAAAGCTCCTTTAAAGGTAAAAAGGAAAAAACTGCTCAGTCTCCCCACCCATAATGAATGGGGAAACCACGCCTTCGTAGCTTCCTCCAGGCGCCATCTTTGCCCCTTTTCTGCTGAATCACTTTACTTAAAGTTTTGCCTTAGGCTGTAGGCTGCTCAGGCCGAGGGAGGCTGCATCTCCTTAGGTGCTGTATGGACACACCACATCAACCAAAGACTTATTGATGAAAATTTTCTATAAAAGCCTGACATAGTGTGCCCATTTACCCAAAATATAAATGTTAACCAACCCTGAAAATTTCAAGTATCTGGGGAAAAAATTGAATTACTGCTTTTCCTTATTTTTAGGGTTCACTACCTGATGCTACCTAATTGGCCTAAACAATTTTCTGAATTAGTCTTTGAGTTAATATTCTATCCTAATCCTGAATTTAGCATGATGCCAGCAAGACAATCACCTCACTGTTCTAAAAATAAGCCAATAATATATTCGTTTTCATGTTCCCAACACTGTACACAACTCTAAAGGTACTTTTTACCCAATCTGGAGAGTTCTGCAAATCAGATATCACAGCCCTGCTTTTAAAGACCTGACTTGGCTGGGCCTGGTAGCACAGGCCTGTAATCCCAGTACTTGGGAGGTTGAGACTGAAGGATCACAAGTTCATGTCCAGCCTCAGCTACTTAGTGAGGCCCTTCTCAACTTAATGAGAACCTGTTTCAACATAAAAGAATAAAAAATAGAGTTGGGGTGTAGCTCAGACAGTGGTAGAATGCCAGAATGCCCCTGGATTCAATCCTCAGTACCACCAAAAAAAAAAAAAAAAAAAAAAAAAAAAAAAATCCTGACTTTAACAGTTTTAAGTACTTTGCTCTGATTTGAGGGTATATTACCAGACCACAATCAGAAATATTTTCATATAAGGATTTCAGATGTTGCTATTTCAGATCTTATTTCTGTAAACATACTGTATATGCTACTGCATGAAACTAATACTTGTTACCAGAGTAACATGCATTTTCAGTGTTTGTCTCAAATATCAGATTTCACTTATGTCTTGATTAGTTTAGGCTACAACCTAAGCTGCTGTTAAAGAGAAGGATCAAAAACATAGTAGTTTTCATAGTAGTAGTAGTGGATATCTATTTACCAATTATATACAGGTCTAAATGTAGTCAAGTCTCAGGATAGTAGGATAGCTTTCCTTTCATCAACAAAGGACGTTGAACTTTTAGATTCAGGGTGCCTTCCCCAGCTTCCACCACTACATCTATTTCTCAGCCAGCAGGAAAAAAAAAAAAAAATCAAGGACATCACCAAAATGTGATATGCATGTGCATTACTTCTGCTTTATGCAGCTGCAGCAGAGGCTATAAAGAGAAGTCTTTGCCTGGATAAGTAAAAGTTGTATCTTCAGTGACTAAGAGAAGAAAGGCAGAATGAATATTAATGGACAGCCAGCAGATTCTACTACATATGCCTATGGTAATATCCTAATTTTTTCACATTAAACAAATTATTGTTAACTGGCTAGGTCAGTAATGGTTCAGGCCAGAAGACAAAAACCAGTCCAGATAGTTTAAGAAATATATAAACTTAGAAGTTTATAAAATTGCTAGAAAGACTGAAGAAGACTCTAAACTGAATCTCTAGAAATTATTCCCAGAGCACTGCAGAATTGACTTTCTGATAGAAATACTACTTCTGTTCTATCATGGAACTACGAAATTTGAGAATAAAGGACAATAGCCAGATTCAGGGATAGGAAACCTGAGTCTAGAAGCTTCTATGATAAGCACAAATTCCCATTAAATCCCACAGAGCTATTTATAGGATATTAAAATATGGCACTATCTCCACTGACATTTCTTCCAAAATCATAGGAAGCTGGAGATAAGAATATGGAAGGCTGCTTCATAAAATGTCACATTTCCATGTCCATGTTTGTTATCATATGAATAACCAAGAAAAGGTATAAAGTTTTACCTCCCAAATTGTGCAGCTGTGCTTAATTTGCAGAACCAAATTTGCATCCAGAACACTGGCTACAAGGGAGTCTAAGAATGTCATTGATAGTACCACATCCTTTACAAACAGAAAGACACCGTGAAAATGTGGATTGAAGATGAGAGTCAATCTACCATGCCCACCACTGTGGCAAATAGCACCACGTATCTAGAAAACGAATTTATCATCTATGAACATCGCTGAACTAGACCTCAATTTAAACTCTTAACAGCTGACCGACTTGCTGGATTCTCTATTTTTTCTCATTCAGCTAGCCAGATTCAGCCTATGAGTCATAAATATTTTACCTTTGATTTTCTCATATACCTAGAACCACTCACTTAAAAAATTATTCTAGAGTATGCTAAACCAATGGTAAATTATATTATTCACGGATTATTTATAATATCTATTTTTATTTGCTTCTGAAGGTTGGCATAAAATTTTATATTCATAGGCATGTTTAAAAACAGGAAATGTTAAACTTCTTATATAGCTTATGAATAAGGCCAGTCCATTATGCTGTAAGGTACTTTTCTGTCAATAAAACCTGTTTCTTTCACTAAATATATAATCCTCTGAGGAAGAAATAATGAAATTCACAACCAAACAAACGGCAACTTATTACATAGCACTATTTATAGTTTCATGTCACTAGTAACAATTAAGAGCATATTTGCAGAGTTTCATCTGAAAAATTTTGACATGATACCCACAAAAGCATTGTTCATTCAAGACAATCAATATACACATCACCCCAAAGAGGTTCCTGGATTCCTTTTGTAATTTATTTTCATCCCTCCTCACTCTTCCTCCACCAACCCCAGTCAACAACTCATCTGTTTTTTGCCACTCCATGTTAGTATGAATTTTCTAATATTATTAGTGGAGTCATATATGCTTTTGTCTTGCTTCTTTTTTTCATTCTACCTCCAAACTATACCCACAGCCCTATTTTTTATTCTTTATTTTGAAACAGGGTCTCACTGAGTTGCAAAGGGCCTCACTAAGTAGCTGAGGCTGTCTGAGAACCACGATCCTCCTGCCTCAGCCTCCCAAACGCTGAGATTACAAGTGTAAATCACCACACCCAGCTTGCTTCTTTCTTTCTTTTTCTTTTTCTTTTTTTTTCTTTTTTTTTTTTTTGTGGTACTAAGGATAGAAACCAGAGGCATTCTACCTCCAAGCTACACCCCAAGCCTATTTTTTTAATTATTTTTATTTTGAAACAGGGTCTCACTGAGTTGCAAAGGGCCTCACTAAGTAGTAGCTGAGGCTGTCCTCGAACCTCCATCCTATCTCAACCTCCCAAATGCTGGGATTACAAGTGTGAACCACATGCCCAGCTCTGCTTCTTTCATTCAATACAAGTATTGTTAGATTCTTCAATGTTATCTGTATCAATAGCTCTTTCTGTTTTATTGCTTAGGAGTATTTAATCATATAAGTATACCCCCAAATTGTTTATTCATTTACCAGTTGGTAGAAATTTGGGTTATTTACATGTTTTAACTGTTAACAGTATTGCATATTTCGGGCTTGGCACAGTGGTATGTGCCTGTAACCCCAGAAGGTAAGTAGGATGAGGCAAAAGGATCACAGCTTTGAGGCCAACCTAATCTTTTAGCAATTAAAAAAAAAAAGAACTACAGAAAAAGGGCTGAGAATATAGCTCAGTGATACAGCTACCCTAGGGTCAATCTACAAAAATAATGTATGAACTATTTACTTAATTAAGCTATTACATATTTCTGAGATGATTTTTGGTATACTAAACACTATTTGAGATAATCTAACATAGTGTGTTTACATAATGTTACTCAAAGTTCAAAGTAAAATGTTACAAAACAGTACAACCCCTGCCCGGTTTAACACTAGTAATAAATTTGGAGGTTCACTGAATTCCCTGCTTAGCCCAAGGATTAGTGGTCAGTTAGAAAACAGCTTTAAAGGATCTTTGAGTTTTTAATTGTCAAGAACATAGGCTGGTCTAGATATTAGAGACCAAGATTTGTACATTATATAAGAAAGATAAAAACAACCCTGCAGACAGTGGCTCAACTGAAAATTCTTAACAAGGACAGTAAAACTTATACTTTTTTTTGTATCCCAGAATCCTACCCTATCCTCAGTTTTAGGGGAATATCCAGCTGTTCCTCTCATTTCTCAAGCCACATTAAGAATATCCCTCTCTGTTGAACTAGACCAGTAGATAGATATACAGTGCCTGAACCAAACAGCTGCTACATGTGGAATTTTGTTAATAATCCCAAACATTTTTATCTCATTACATAATGCAAAAGACTTGCTATTGTTTCTGCTTAGTAATATCTATCATAGATTGCTACTGAGCTGTTTTAATCACAAACAACACATATATCACACCGGTTAAATGGAGAAATATAAATGAGAAACACCATGGGAAAGAAAAAGATTAAAACAATGATCATCAGCCATTAAATAAATAAGTATAATAAACATTGTCACTTGCCTTCTAATTTATAAAACCACTTTACCTCAAGATTACACAAACTTCAATAACTTCCGTACATACAATTTTAACTGGTTTTATATGACAATTTCTGGAAGAATTATTATTGATAAAAGTTTCAGTGAAATTCTATTGCCCCTAGTAAATAAAGATTTGAAAAAAACACAAGTAGCCATGCAGTTAAATTTAACTTTACTGAATTTTAATAAGATTACTAATACATAAAATTGCTTTCTTTGGCTGGGCATGTGGTACATACTTGTAATCCCACTACTTGGAAGGCTTGGATAGGAGAATCTCAAGTTCACAGTCAGCTTCCACTACTTAGGTCCTCTGCAACTTAGTGAGACCCTGTTTCAAAATAAAGAATAAAAAATAGGGCTGGGGGCGTAGCTCGTAGGTAAAATGTCCCTGGGTTCAATCCCTAGTACTGAAAAACAAAAAGAAAATTTACATTCTTTGGGGTTTTTTTTTATAATGTAATGGATAACCAATAACAACAAAACAGAAGAGTAAATTAATTTATAAAATACAACTCAATTATTAAATTTTAAAATGTGATATAACCAAATTGCAAACAGAAAAATAAAAAACTCAAGCTAAAAAAAGGTAAACAGCTTAAATCTACAAAACTAGCCTAGTTTTAACATGTACATATACTTCCGGGAAGATGGCGACCGAGAAAAGCGGGGCTTAAGAGTCCCGCTAACAACCAATCTCCATTACCACAAAAAGAGCGCCTTTCGTAGCCAGAAAACACCATCACCAGAAAAACAAAAAAACCACCAGGCTCCAGAGAGAAAGCGGACTGAGAACAGAGCTCAGGGCCACAGAGGAGACACACGCGCCCGAGGACGCGGCAGCAGCGCCATACTGCCGGCGGCAGTGGCGAACTCAGCGGACGGCTACAGCAAGCCGAGGTGAGCCGCTGCGGAACAGCCAGGAGGGATCTTTCGGCGCAGACAGCATTTAAAGCTCCTAGTGGCTGAGCTCAGCACACGCTGCAGGGATTCAGAGTGGAAATCAAAACCAGAGAAGAAAAAATATGCCAGCCTCATGGCCGAGGGCGTGGCAGGGGGCCATATTGCCACCGGCAGCGGCAGCAGCAGTGAATTCACCGAGTCCAGTACAGCTACATCTACATACTCAAGAACAGTGAGTCAAATTGCGGGCCACAGAGGAGAAATCCTAGTATTGTGCCTCCTGGGACTTGACCCAGTGAGGGAGTGGTGGTGGCAGAGATATCACACCATAGGAGAGCGTGCAACCTGGCACCCCCCATAGTTTAAAGCAGCCTCTATCGACTCCCTGGGTCGGAGACTCTGTGATACAACCCAGTAAAGGAGTAGTAGGGTCTGAGATAATATAGACTCGAGATCCAGAGCACCTTAAGTGAAGCCATAGTGACCCAAGGGAAGAACCCAGAGAAGGCACAAACCTCCGAAATCATGGGAAAGAGGAATAACACTGAAGTAATGAATGTGCACAACTCCACAACATCAGAACCTGATAAAACAGAAAATCAGAGATTTCTAGAAGATCAAATCAGGAAAATAACTGTAGAAATAATAGAGGTGCTTCGAAAAGAACTTAGAGAGAGCCAAAAAGAGATAAAGGATGCAATTAATGAAGTAAAGGCCTCAATTCAAAGCATAAACAACCGATTAGACCACATGGAGAACAGAATCTCGCTCTTAGAAGATGAGCAATCCAAAAATGAATGCATAGTTTCTAATCTAGAAAAAGATATCCAACAGCAGGAATCTGACATTGAAGAAATATGGGCCCATCTTAAGAGAGCTAACCTAAGAATAATTGGAATAGAGGAGGGAAAAGAAAGTGATACCAAAGGGATCAACAATCTCTTCAAGGAAGTAATAGCAGAAAATTTTCCAAATATAGAGCAAGAGGTTGATACACAGATCCAGGAAACTTATAGAACTCCCTTTAGACAGGATCGGAGAAGAGGATCCCCACGCCATATAATTGTCAAAATGACCAATGTGGAAGCCAAGCAGAGAATCTTAAAGGCAACAAAAACAAAGGGCCAAGTGACATTCAGAGGCAAACTAATTAGAATCACTCCAGACTTCCCAAACCAAGTTATGAGAGCCAGAAGGGCTTGGAGTAACATATTCCAAACTCTGAAAGAAAACAACTTCCAGCCAAAAATTTCCTACCCAGCAAAACTTTCTATCAAATTAGATGGAGAAATAAGAAGCTTCCATGACAAACAGAAACTGAAGGAATTTATGTCTTCAAAACCAGCGCTAGAGAAAATACTCAAAGAGATTAACTACAAAGAAGAAATAGGTAACACTCACCAGAACCAGAGAAACAAGAGTTTCCATCCAACAGACAACTAAGATTGGTTATCTGTGGAGATTCATTATTTATGTTAGTCTTTTACCTATCTCTAAATTGTATTGTTTGCCTTTATTGTTGTTAATTTTTAGGATTTCTAGTTGGAATATTAATATACCTTCAGATATAGCATTTGGAAATATTTTATCCCATTCTATTAGTAACTGTTAACTCTGTTTACATTGTCTTTGGATATACAATATTTTCTTTTATTTTTCAGGGAGTTTGTATATTCTTCTGTTGCCTGTGCCATTGAAATCATATCCAAGAAATCACTGCCAATTTCAATGTTGTGAGGTTTTATGACCCAGATTTTCTCCTAAAAGTTTATAGTCTTAAGATTTATATTTAGGTCTTTTATCTAGTTTGAGTTAATACTTGTATGTGGGATTAGGTAAGGGTCCAATTTTATTCTTTTCCATGTAATTATTATGTTTCAACAATATTTAGTTAAAAGATTATTATTTCCACCACCAAATCTTCGTGGAAACCTTGTCAAAAATAACTTGACAATATAGGGAAGAAGTTAGCTCTAGGCTTGTATTTAACTCCAATGGTCTATATATCTGCCTTTAGAACAGTACTACACTGTTTCAATTATTGTAGCTTTATATGGTTTGAAATCAGAAAATATACATCTTCTAGCTTTGTTTTTGCTTCGAGATTGTTTTGGGTATCTAGAGTCCATATTCCATATCAGGATAGATTTTTTTCTGAAAAATAAATATATGATAGTTTCACCTAAAAAAAAGAAAAAAATATTCTCTGGTAAGAAAGAAAGCAAAAAGAAATATTGAAATGTTATCTTTAAGACATCAAAAGCTTGGTATCAGACAAATGAAACTGTTATGTGAGATTATCATTTTTAATTTTGGATAAATTGCTATAATACTAGATGTCAACCACTAAGCCAAGCATGGGAGGGAGGGATGGGGAGAGAATGGGGTGGGGATCGGGTGGGGGCTGACTGGGCAATGTGTGCATGTATGTCTACAAAAGTTTGTATCCCACTATGATGTATGAATACAGTGCACCAATAAAATAAAATTTAAAAAAAAGAGAAAAAGAAAGAGAAAAAGAAAGAGAAAAAGAAAAAAAAACATGTACATATATTTAGGAGTAAATAATATGCAGTGAAATGATTACATTTTTACAGTGCCATTACAAGTACAAATAAAATATTTCCAAAAAGGAAATTGGCAATATGTATCATTAATTTTTGGTTCAGTAATTCCATTTCTTATAATCTACTCCAGGAACTGGAGATGCAATTGATGCTTTATTATGAGAATGTTTATAAGCAGACTACAGGTAACATTAAGAAATTGAAATTTTCTGAATATTTCACAGTAATTTAAAAGTTAAATTATAACTCAGTCATAGGCTATTAGGGTAAGCCACACAAAAATGTTTACTGTTAATGTTTAATAATAGGGGAAGTATTCACAACATTTTAAGTAGAAAGACTGGAACATGAAATATACATATATTTCCTTGAATATATATTCCTCCAAATATATATTATAAAATTACAGGGCTGGGAATGTAGCTCATAGCAAAATGCTTGCCTTGTAACTACATTGCCCTTGGTTTGATCTCCAGTCCCACTCCCCAAAAAATCAAAAGAAATTCCATATTCTTCCAATATGTATCTACTGAATGTCTAAATGGTGCAATTCATAATTATGTACTATCCTAGGCAATGCACACAATTATGGGTGAAAATTTACTTGCCTGCAGTTGTAACATTAAGGTAAGTATTTCTGGATCCTACAAAAATTTTAGTACAGTATAAAATAAATGCACTAAACCTTCATTTACCATAGGAAAGACAGTGTATAATGTCTAAAGCTCAGAGATTGGTAAATGATAGCATAGTTGTATTATAGCGAATTAATATGAAAACAACCAATTAAAATAATAAACATTTGAAGATGGTTGCCTTAAAAAGAAATTGATATTGAGGAGATCCCAATAATGAAACATAGGGGTTTGGTTTTATTATAAGCCGTATTCCTTTATTTTTACTTATGTATGTATTTGTACTTTCGTCTTATCAACAGTTTCCCCTTTTAAAAGTGGGTAAAAGATCCAGACATGGTGGAACACACTGTTATCCCAGTAATGGAGAGGCTAAGACAGGAGGATCCCAAGTTCAAGGACAGCCTCAGCAAGTAATGAGACTCATCAACCCTGCAACCTATTTCACAATAAAAATAAAATAGGGCTGTGATGTGGCTCAGAGGTAAAATGTCCCTGGGTTCAACTCCCAATACCACAAATAAAGTGAGTAAAAGAGGCTCAATAAATAGCATATTTTTCAAAAAACTAACATTCTTTCCCATCCAAGATCAAAACCAACTTAGAGGTACACATAGGAACCAGACAGCTAGAGACGATATATCAACTTCATTAAACATTTAATTGAAGGATGTGACTTATTCATGTGGCATATCAGTCTTGATAATATTTAACCATTAAGTTAGCCTTTACCTACCCAGTCACTTGCATAACTATAAAATAACCAGTCACCCCTACAGAGGCAGGTAGAGATTGGAACACAATCATAAATCTTGTACACGGACTGGATTTGAAAATCAAAAAGAAACAGAGTTCAAACAAATATATTAGTTTTCCTTCAGAATCAGGCTTCCTTTATAAGTCTACTAATTAAACATATATAAACTATCTGTTGTTCACTAGGTACTTGCTATATATGCTGTGACCAGCACTGTGAACAGTAAGATAATAAAGCAAGACTCCTCTTCCCAATATCTCACTGTCTGATAAGGAAGGCTTGTAACAAGTAAGGAAGATGTGTAATGCAAATAATTAGACAAGCTGCTACACATGATCTCAAATAATTTCCTCCACTTCTAAGAATTTTGAGGCAGTACTTTCACTTTAATGTTTATTTGTCTTCATAAAGATAATATAATAGAAGATTTTTTCATTAATCTTGGCATATAATACCATGTAGATAGAGCTGTTAATAGTCTAATATAAATAATTCAGCTAAGTTAAACTTATTCCTTTACTAATTTTGAAATCTATTTTGCAGGCAGGTCTTTTCATATATAGGTTTAAAATATATTTTGCGTTTTCAGATTTGATAGCTCTAGGAATGTTTTCAAAGTTATTTTATATGTCCTAACAATAAAATTCATATTCTTTCATTTCCCAGATACTTTTCCTGTATATACTAACCATAAACATTAGAATAATCTATTTAAAGATAGCAACAAAAAGCATTCCCACCAGAAAAAGTAATCTATGTAATAGAATTTGTTGACTTGAGGGTTTTTTTGTGTATGTAACAACTGAATGATCTTTTTTTCCAATATAGATATAAACCATTGTTAACATAACCCAATAATGTTCACAGTATTCTGATAGATTACAAAATTACAGTAAAATGCCATAAGTACTGTTAAACTACTAAAAGTAACCATTGAGTAATTTTAAAAGACTTCCTTTATCATTTCAAGAAGGTTATTTTGCTACTAAGCAAGGTCACAGATTATAATATACATTTGTTGTAACTAGAAAACTATACAAGAAATAGCTTACCGGGCTTCTATGACAGAAAAATTATCTGGCCTTTAAATATGATAGCTTGAACACATGCATTTATTTTTATTCCATCCAAAAATTCCACTAAAATGATGAAGAAATACAAAAGACATAAAACCACAAGGACAAAGAGGATATGAGAAAACATAATAAGAATTAGATTTACTCAGGTGCAGAGACTGTAGGTAAAGTTTTATTTGCTCAGTCAATGCTTGAGGATTCTGGGAAGAACTTTTAGGAGATGTATAGGTTAAGGATTAAGCTAGAAGATTCACAAAGAAGCATGTTTTACGACACAGACAAGATTCAGTTATCATAAGTCAAAATATAACATAGAAGACAGTTGATGCTTTATATATATTCCACCTGTGGAAAGGCTTTATTATACAACAAGAAGCAGTCAAAGGAAAAATCTTATATTTCCTTTATGTGTTTGTAAGGATATATCCTAAAGCCAGGCCTTATCAGACATTGGTAAATATACTCAAATGTAGGGCTTTTGTATGTAAGGAATATAGGTATTTTTGTATGTAAGGAATATAGAAGAACCTTATGGGGAGGAGGGATGAGTTGAAAGGCACAGATCTCCAAACTCAGCCATACCCTACAAAGCCTTAGTGATCCATGCCTTTAAAACACAATGCCGGCCGGGCGTGGTGGCGCATGCTTGTAATCCCCACGCTTGGGAAGCAGAGACAGAATGATCATGCAGGTTCAAAGCCAGCTGTGCTAGCTTAAAAGACCCTGTTTCCAAATAAAAATAAAAAATTGGTCTGGGAGTGTAGCCCAGAGGTAGAAGGGCTTCCAGGAACCCCAGTACCACACACACACACAAAAACAACAACACTAAGTACACAAAGATGACTCCTGAACTCTATCTCTGGCCTAAGGTTTCACCTGCACTCGAGACTCATTACAACTATTTACTAGATATCTCCATAGTAGAACTTTTGTCATTTAACATCTCCAAATCAAATTTTTGCTTTGGTACTGGGAATTGAACTGATAGCCAGGCATGTTGGCTCATGCCTGCAATTCTAGTATCCTGAGACAGGAAGATCATAGGTTCATGGCCAACCTCAGCCACTTAGGGAGCTGCTTTGCAACTTACTGAAAATCTATTTCAAAGTAAAAAATAAAATGGGGCTGGGTGTAGCTCAAAGGTAGAATGCCCCTGGGTTCAATCTCCAGTAGGACAGTAGGAAATAAGGGAGGGAGGAAAAGGAAAAGAGGACAGAACACAGAGTTAGGGAGGATTTAAGAAAATTTTATCAAATGTATCTTTATCAGGAATTTTCTTATTGTTGAAATAATGCAGGCATCTGGCCTGCCATGTTATCAGACACAATCAAAACTAGTACATTGCTGATTCTTCTGAGAAGGTACAACAACTAGTTTAAGTATACTCCTTGAAGTAAGGCCAGTTTCCTAAACAATTTTGAAATCTTTTCTAAAATGTAATGATAATGCCAAGAGATTTGTTTTAGTTTTTTCACTTTTTCCAACAAAAATCCATATTCTTCATATTCTCTAATAAGTTATGGAAATATGGAAACATCATTGCACCCTGACACAATGTCTCTTAGTGAAAATGCTTGTATTTTTCAGAAAAAATTTTATCATGACAACACACTACACCGAAGAGTTTTGAACTCAAAACACCTGCACAAAATTTTTCATGATTAGCTTTAATTTCTCAAAAATTACACAGCTAACATTTCAGCATTCATCAGAGATCAAGTTGTTATTTTATAGTTTAAGATTTGCTTTCCCAAAATATAAAATCAGAAAATCATGATGTGTTTCTGGAGATAAATTGTGCCAGAGTTGAAATGAGTAATTTTAATAAACAATGTTACTCTTAAAGATATTTGCTGTTTTTAGAACAACAAAAAAATATTCATAAGTGAGGCATGGTGGTGCATGCTTGTAATTCCAGCATTTGGAAGGCTGAGACAGGAGAATCGTGGTTCATGGACAGCCTCAGCTACTTGGTGAGGCCCTTTGCAACTCAGAGATAGAATGCCCCTGGGTTCCATCCCTGGTACCACACAAACAAAAAAAAAAAAGATAAGCTTTGGAATTCAATAGATCTAGGTTGACAACATCCCTCATTAACTCCCTGACATAAACAAATGAGCATCCATTTCCTAATCTGTAAAAGGAGAAAAATGCAATGGTCCTTTGGTATCTGTGTGGGAATGGTTCCAGGAATCCCATGGATACGAAACCCCAAGGCTGCTCAAGTTCTTGTATAAAATGACCTACCATTTACCTATAATCCACACACCTTCAAATATATGTTAAAATGCATAATCTCTAGCTTACTTAAAATACCAAACACAATATAAATGCTGTGTAAATACTTGTTATACTCTGTTATTTAAGGAATGACCAGAAAATAAAAGTCTGTATATATTTGGTATAGACACAAAATTTTTTTTTAATTTTTTTTTTTTTTTGGTGGTACTGGGGTTCCTGGAAGCCCTTCTACCTCCGGGCTACACTCCCAGACCTATTTTTACATTTTTATTTGGAAACAGGGTCTCCTAAGCCAGCACGCGCGGCTGGCTTCCAACCTGCGCGATCCTCCTGTCTCTGCCTCCCAAGCGCGGGGATTACAAGCGTGCGCCACCACGCCTGGCTTTTCAAATATTCTGAATTTGTAGTTGATTGAATCTGCAGATACAGAAGCCATGGGTGCTGTGGGGATTAAACGACAGGGCATATAAGCAGCTAGGTAGTGCCTACTAAGATGGTATTCAGTAACATTTGTTTACCTATATCCTCCAATTATTTTTTCAAACATGATTTAAAACTTCTCTTTTACTATTGACATAGAATATGTTTCCTTTATATAGTTTCCATCATACTTTTTCTTCTTCATGATAGCAATCCTCTCACAGTCATTCACAACTTCTCTAGTTTCTGTCTAAATGATACATTATTAAATAGAAGGAGCACAGAGACAAGGCTCTCATTCTATTCCTGAATCTCATCAGTGATGTTGGCTTCTTCATTGAACATGTATTTCCAGTAAAATTACACATCTTAATTTTATCAGTTTCTGCCATAGTGGTGGGGAGGGGAGAGAAGAATAATAAACATTTGAGATTTTGTGATTCAAATGTTATTGTTGAATATTCCAGAACAATATAAAAATATTCACAACACAGAAAGTAATTTGAAATATTTTAACAAATTGAGGCTATGGGCTACTCATTGATATCACATTAAATTATTGTTTCCTTGGTAAGTTATTACTCCCTTGGTACCTTTACTTATTATCAAGATTAATCTGTACTTGTTACTGCACAGGCTTCCCAAAAAGAAACCAGCATTCACAATTTTCCAACTCAGTTTATGTCTATGTCCCTTGGTTCAAATTCTAAACACTGAGACTCCAGATGAGGAGGTACTTGTACAGATGTTCTGCCTGTCACAGGGTCACATGCCACAGGCATGAATTCTCAAACTCATCTCCTCAACAAAGGCTATGAGTGGGATACAGTTTAAAGAAATGGCTGCTAATGGGAGGCTAAATAGACATGCCTAGTGCATTCTTCTATATTCACCAAACTAATCTGCTTCTGTGCTTCCCAAACGAACTTTCTTTTTAAGTGTTTATTGGAATATAACTGACATACAAAAATATATACATTTAATATTTACATATTGATGAGTTTGGACATATATGAACAACCATGACACTAAAACAACTGATCACCAAATTAACTTTTTTTTGTGAGTGTGGTACTGGGGTTGAACCTGAGCTCTACATGAGCTATTAAAAAAAAAAAAAAGAGTCTTGCAGAGTTACCAAGGCTGGTCTCAAGCCTGTGATCCTCCTGTCTCAGCCTCTCAAGTACCAGGATTACATGTGTGTGGCACTATGCCTGGTTCTCAAATTGCATTTTAACAGTTTGGTTTACCTTGAAGCTTGCCAGCTGAAGAAGGTAGCCTTTGGAAGTTATGTTTCTTTTTGTCAATTAATAAACCAACTTCAACAATATAAGCAAAGGAGAGAAGATGGAATTAATCTGCAAAGAGAAAAATGGAGCAAATGCACACAGGGACACATGAACAAAGAGAACTAGAAAATTGCCTTTTCAGCTCCTTTAACACTTGACTTTTGACCTAGAACTTCTTTCTAGTTACAGATTCCCCTGTGTCTGCAAATATATCACATTTTTTCTTAATCTATTTTTAGTGAATTCTAGTTTTTCAACTGTGGTGTATTGACAAAAATATTGAAGAATTTTAAAGCCTGAAACACTAGGTGTCAGACCTTAATGTTAGGCTGTGGTAAATTTCCCCAAGTGGTACTTGTTCTGTGAGGTTTCTTGGCAGTCTGCCCTTTTCAGCTACCGTTATTCTTTGACTATTTGTAGCTTTGCATATTCAAACAAAATATCTCTAATAAAAAGCATATAGTATCATCCTTGTACAAAGAAAACTATACAACCCCTGAAGATTTTCACTATCAGTAAAATAGGAAATGTCAATGATTTTTTCCTTTTCTTTTTTTCTGTAATTTTTGAGGAGATAGAAGTAGAGAAATCTAAAAAGTTCCAGAAGTAATAGTAGGAAAAGAAGAGCCAGGCATGGTGGCACACTCATGTAATTTCACTACCTGAGAGGCTGACACAGGAGGATTGCAAGTTTGAAACCAGCCTCAGAAACTTAGGCTCTCAGCAACTTAACAAGACTCTGTTTCCAATTGGAAAAATAAAAAAATAGGTCTGGGAGCATAGCCCAGTGGTAGAAAACCCCTGGGTTTGGTTCCATCCCCAGCACCAAAAAAAAAAAAAAAAAAAAGTGGGAAAAGAGGAACTGCAGATGTGGCTCAGTGGTAAAATACTGTCCTACCATGTGCAAGGCTTTGGATTCATTTCCCAGTAACAACACACACACACACACACACACACACACACGCACACACAATTTTGTGTAAGACTTGAAAGTGGAATGACTAAAACTATGACAAACCTAGCACTTGAAAATTTTACCAGTTATAAAGATAGTGATAGAATCTCTTATGTTTAGCCGGGCGTGGTGGCGCACGCTTGTAATCCCAGCATTCAGGAGGCTGAGACCTGGAGGATCGTGGTTTGCGGACAGCCTCAGCTACTCAGTGAGGCCCTCTGCAACTCAGTGAGCGCGGGGATTACAAGCATGCGCCACCATGGCTGGCTTGGGAGAGGTTTTCTAGGTATTGAACCCAGGGGCACTCTACTTCTGAGCAACACCACCAGTTCTATTTTTATTTTTTATTTTGAAACAATCTTACTAAGTCACAGAGGGTCTTACTAAATTGCTGAGGCTGGCTTCAAATTTGCAATTCTCCAGTCTCAGTCTCCACAAGTACTAGTATTACAGGAATGCGCCACCATGCCCAGATTCCTGTATACTTTTCTATGAATCATGTCTAGGCCTTCAAAGATCAAGATGTAGAATATGATAATAGTCACTGATACTTACTACAACTTTAATTGCCTGAAATAGTCATAAGGGAAAAAATGATAGCATGGTATTGATAAGTGCTTGCATTAAACCTGCATGTCATGTAAACAGGAAAAAAAGCACTTAAGACACAAAAGTGTATTGTCTGCTTATTGACTCTACTTGGAGACCTGTAGAGAAGTAGTTTGCTTTTAGGTTGTTGTTTTTTCTTTCACTGTTGTTATTGTTTTATTTGGTTTGGTTTGGTACTTGAGATGGAACCTAGGAGCCTTCTACCTCTGGAATAGACACCCAGACCTCTTTTATTTTTTATTTGAAAACAAGGTCTTACTAAGTTGTGAGGGTGGCTGGCTTTTAATGTGTGATCCCCCTGCCTCAAACTCCCAAATGCTGAGATTACAAGCATGTGCCACCACACGCAGCTTGAGAAGTAGTTTTAAAAAGCACTTGACTATGAACTATGGTAATCAGTTTAAAATGTATAGGTATATCAAATCATCATACTGTATACTTTGAATATGTACAATTT
This sequence comes from Muscardinus avellanarius, assembly GCF_963383645.1. NCBI lineage: Eukaryota > Metazoa > Chordata > Mammalia > Rodentia > Gliridae > Muscardinus > Muscardinus avellanarius. Next base: position 74,841,196 of record NC_137794.1, read on the forward strand.
TAGTTTGTCAATTAAATATTTTACAATTAAAGGAAAAATCTCTGAGCTCTCTAAATTAAAATGTTAAAAAATAAAAATTTTAGACATAAGGAAATTTCTTCCTTCAAATTTAATCACAGTAAATACAAACTTACACTGTTTTACCTAATGTCAAATAGTTTATTCTATGAATATTTATTTATTTATTTATTTATTTATTTATTTATAGCTTCATAGGTTGGGGAAGGATTTTAGTAATACATAATGTTATTGATAGTCTTTTTTATGGTACTGTGGATCAAACCCAGGGGTACAGGGGTATTATACCTCTGAGCTACACCCCAGCCCATTTTCTCCCTTTTCATTTTTATTTTGAAACAGGGTTTCATTAAGTGATAGCTCACTGGCCTTGAACTTGTGACCCTCCTGTCTTAGCTTTTCAACTACTGAGATTACAGGTATGTGCCGCTGCTCCAGGCTATGTCTTTAAAACTTTTTGTCATTTCCAATAGCCAGTGATCCAGACATATTTTATTTTCCAAATTAGTAAACCAATGAAATAAGCATATTTTACATGTTCCTCTGTCATTTATCAGCTAGGTTATGTCTACCAGAAGCCTGATCATACTTTCTGATATCCAGAGAGATCTTTCTCAGAGTAATTTTCTAAAACTACAAGTTTCTTTTTTGACTGTAATAGGTAAAACCTCAGAATCCTTGTGAAGAAGATGCTCTGCCATCATCGACTTCACAACTCATTTCAGAACACAGCAGATAATCTCAGGGACCTCGGAGTAAATACCAACCACAGCCAGGATTGTGCCCCATTGATTCAGTATCTTGCTATTTGTTTTTTTGTAGAACCAATGCACATAATGAATCTTGGCAGATGAAAGCTTACATACTTTTCATTTTATGTTGAATTTCTTTGCTTTCCTTTGCTTTAAATATGACAAAAAATTGTAGATTCTTTTGAGTTATTTGTATATTCTGGATATTAGCCCTCTATCAAAGTGGTGGCTGGTAAAGATCTTCTCCCATTCTGTAGGCTTTCTCTTTAGGTTTTTGATGGTTTCCTTTGATGAGAAGAAACTTTTTAGTTTGATGCTATCCCACTTGTTTATTCTTGCTTTAATTTCCTGTGTTTTCAAGGTCTTGTTGAGAAAGTTATTGCCTGTGCCATATGTTGGAGTGTTGAGCCTATGCCCTCCTCTAATAATTTCACAGTCTCAGGTCTAATTGCTAAGTCTTTGGTCCATCTCAGATTGATTCCTGTGCATGGTGAAAGGTAAGGATTTAGTTCCATCTTTCTACAAATGGATAGCCAGTTCTCCCAGCACCATTTGTTGAAAAGTCTCTCTTTTCTCCAGCATATGAATTTGGCCCCTTTGTCAAAGATTAATTGACTATAAATGTGTGGGTTTGTTTCTGTATCTTCTATTCTGTTCCACTGGTTTGTATGCCTGTTGTTGTGCCAATGCCATGCTGTCTTTGCTACTTTTGCTCTATAGTATTAATTTGAAGTCCAGGATTGTGATCCCTCTTTCATGGTTCTTATTGCTGAGGATTGCTTTGGCTATTCTGGGTCTTTTCTTTCTCTATATAAAATTCATGACTGATTTTTTTAGATCTATGAAGAATGTCATTGGAAACATATGCATACCCATGTTCATAGCAGCACAATTTGTAACAGCCAAAATATGGAACCAACCTAGGTCTCCATCAATAGATGAATGGATTGCAAAATTATGGGAAATACACACAATGGAATTCTACTCAGCTATAAAGAAGAACAAAATCATGTCATTCACAAGAAGATGGAAAGACCTGGAGCACATTACGTTAAGTGAGATCAGCCAAACACAGAAAGAGAAGGGACTTATGTTTTTTCTAATATGCCCAAACTAGGGAGTATTCAGGATACCAGAGGGATTCCAGATAATAGAGGGGAGACCTCAGGAAAGCTAGAATGGGAGGGTAGGAGAAGAAGAAGGCTGAGCTTGATTAATGGAGGAGCTACATTTGAATATGTGTAAAAGTATGAACGTAGCATGATCAACCTGGACACCCATTGTTGGGAAGGGAAGGGAAGTGGGGGAGGAGGGCACCAAGCACAGTCTGAATGTATGCCATTTTCAATATGATCCATATAAAAATAAATAAATAAATGAATATTACCAAAAAATCTCACATGGGTATGAAAAGTATCTAATAGCTAAGCATGGTGACACATGCCTGAAATCCCAGCTACTAGGAAGGCTGAAGCAGGAGGATCACTAGTTTGATATCAGCCTTGTCCACTTAGTGAGACCCTGCTGTCTCAAAACTCTTGGTGGTGGGGGTGGAAGGCGTGGGAATTGAAATCAGAGACATTCTACCTCTGAGCTACACCCCATCCCTCTTTACCTTTTATTTTGAAACAAGATCTCACTAAATTGCTGATGGTCTCATTAAATTGCTGAGGATGGCTTCAACCTGTTTCTGCCCAGCCTCCCAATTACTGGAATTATAGGTATGCACCACTATGCCCAACAAAAAAATTAAAGGGGCTAGGAATGTAGGTGAGTCATGGAGAATGTGCCTAGCATGCATGAGTCCCTGAGTTCAATCCCCAGTATGGGGGGAGGAGAGCATCATATTTAAATGAGGGGAGAATTTATATAATCATGTAAATATGATTATATTAATTTGTATCCTACATATAGTCATCTTGTGGTAATGGTCACATTTATGACACAGCTTTGTACTCTACATATGTCATAAGAAATAATAAAATGTTGCTAATAGGAGTTAAGGATAGATCTATGATGTAAGTCTTAATATTACTCCACAACCAGACTAGACAACTAGACACAATTTTCTCAAATCACTCATATTTTATAATGGTGTTGAAATGAATACTTATCCTCCTAATGAACTAATAAAGCATTATTTTTTTTTCAGGGAAAACCTCTCCCTGTTAAAGTACTATCTATACTAGCTATGAAAGATTGTTTATGCTAGGTGTGGTGGCACACACTTGTAATCCCAGTACTTGGGAGGCTGAGACAGGAGAATTGCGTAGGTTCAAAGCCAGCCTCAGCTACTTAGTGAGGCCGTCAGCAACTTAGACCCCGTTTCCAAATAAAATATAAAATACGTCTGGGAGTGTACCCCAGAGGCAGAAGGCCCCTGGATTTTATCCCCAGTACCACACACAAAAAAAGAGATTGTTTATAGTAGTGATAGAAACAATGTAATACAGGTATACAGGTAAGAACTGACTTTTTTCCCCAAAGGCTTAATCTTTAGGTGTATTTTAAATGATTTTCCAAGGCAAAAAATTGGGACAATTTTTTCTGATATCCAGCTGTTAAGGTTTTGAATATGAAAAAATGTAATAATCTGTAGCAAATAGATAATAGGCTGAGTTCAAAGACTCTTGCAATTGATTGTGTATATTTTTTATTTCAGAGGATCAATATACTTCAGAAAAATGCCTCCCTGTGGTAAAGAATAGCAGCAACATAACTCAGAACTCTCTGCTAAGTATCCAAATGAATGCTTAGGGAGACCTGTACATGGCCCTTCAATAACTTGTTTGTAAATATAAACTAAAAGAAATGTCAATTTCATCCCTCAGATACTTTTTATTTTTTATACCAAGCTATTGATTCATCTTCATTTAAACCCCAAATATTCTTCAAATTACTATACAAACTGTATTTAAAAATATATTTCTAACCTAAGAACTCACTTAGAGGTCTATTTAAGGTAGTAGAATAACATTTTATTCCTTGATAATAACTACATGTCACACAAAAAGATGTATTAGCAATAAAACATCAGAGAAATTAGAAAGTAAAAAAAAGTTACATTTCTCTCATTTTAGGGTGGCCTGCATTCTCTCTTAATGTGTATATTCTACTTTCCTAAATAAATTTTTGTCTATGTCTCTAAAAAAAAAATAAATTACAGAACTGGGTACCATGCAGTATGGCTATTCTGACCCTTCCTTTCTGTGCCATGTTGCAATAGAAGGTTTTACCTTTACAGGAATTTTCTTATTTAATTTTTTAAATCATTAGACTTAAAATTTCCACACCCTTTTTAAATTTTGTAATATAAAATAAGAAGGTCAGGTCAGACATTATGGCACACTTTTGTCATCCCAGTACTTGGGAAGCTGAGACAGGAAGAATTCAGGTTCAAGACCAGCCTCAGCAATTTAGCGAGACCCTCAGCAATGTAGTGACCCTGTTTAAAATTTTAAAATAGCCAGGTGTGGTGGCTCACACTCGTAAACCCAGTACTTGCGGGGGGGGGGGGGCTGAGTAGAAGAATTGCAGGTTCAAAGCCAGCCTCAGCAACTTAGAGAAGCTTTTAGCAAACTAGTAAGATCCTGTTTCCAAATAAGAAATAAAATTGGGTTAAGGGTGTAGCTAAGAGATACAATGTTCCTGGGTTCAATCCCCAGTACCACAAATAATTACTACTACTACTACTACTACTACTACTACTACTAATACTAATAATAATTTTCTTTGGCATCTTAAATGCCTGAATTCCAATGTGCAGATCAATATACCAAGTGAGGGAAAAATTAAAAGGAGGTATTGCTTTATATTGAAAATGACAAGGTGACTTGCAGAGGGAAAATATGGATTCTAAAGAAAAGGAGTCCAGGAAAGTTAATCATTGACCTAGACTGCCTGTAGGGACTGTGCTCAGGATGAGCATTTGGGGTGAGCTTCTCTGCTATGTGGTACTGGACTTTAGGAAAATGGGTGGGAAAGGGACTTAAAGAAATGTGTGTATTACAATTCAGAGTTCTCTTTGGTGTTTTCTGTTATTAAATCTCTTTCCCAACTTTTAGAAATACTGTTTTTTTTGTTTGTTTGTTTGTGTGTTTGTTTATTCTCCAATTATATACCATGCTCAGGTTAACTTCAGAGTGGACAATAAGAGTCAGCTTTATATTGATTACATATAGTTTACAGATTATTGCTCTAATAGGTAGTTGGTATTTAATTTATAATTTCAGAGAAAATTACTCCTATTTTTAAATTTCTTTCAAGTTTCTCTGTAATCAATAACATAATAAACTAGGCTATTAGGAATCAATTTCTATCTCATCATAAATTCCAAATAGTTTAGGTATAAACATTTAAAACCAAAATATTGTCCACTATCAAGGTACACACCTATAATCTCAGTACTTCCAAGGCTGAGACAGGAGAGTCACAGGTTCAAGGACAGCCTCAGCAGGCCAGGTGTGGTGGCTCATGCTAGTAATCCAGCATTCAAAAGGCTGAGACCAGAGGATCGCGGTTCGCAGACAACCTCAGCTACTTAGTGAGACCTTCTGCAACTTAGTGAGATCCTGTTTCAAATTAAAGAACAAAAAAAAAAAAGTCTCAGAGGTCGAAGACTTCTGGGTTCCATCTGCAAGAAAAATAAAGGACAGCCTCAGCAACTTAGCAAGACCCTGTTTCAAAATTTTAATAAAAATAATAATTAAAAAATATAATAATAATAATGTTAAAGGGCTTTGGGATATAGCTCAGAGGAAGAATACCTTTGAGCTTAATCCTCTGTACAAAAATAAGGAAATAAGGAAATAAATAAATAAATAACCAAAGTATATTGCCACACAAATTAAAATAGATTATGACCCAATAGGTGCTCAGTAATACATAACTAACATCTTTTGAATTCCTATTCTGTGCCAAGATTTTTTTCTAAGCACCTGATAAGCATTCATTGATTTGATAGGGCTATCATAGGTTTATGATGGAGAAATAGTCTCTATTCTATTTTTCCAAAGAGGAAAACCAGGCACAGAAAAAAAGATAATAACATTCTCAGAGTCACACAACACTAGCTGGTAACACAAGTGGAGCTGGATTCAAGATCAGGCAATTGGCTGGGCATAGTGGCACACGCTTGTAATCCCTGCGCTTGGAAGGCAGAGACAAGAGGATCGCACAGGTTCGAAGCCAGCTGTGCTGGTTTGAGAGACCCTGTTTCACAATAAAAGTATAAAAAAAAAAGGTCTGGGAGTGTAGTCCAGAGGTAGAAGGGTTTCCAGGAACCTAGTGCATGCTTTTTTTTTTTTTTCCCCCAGGTCTGGGGATGGAACCTAGGAGTATCGGATCTCCAAGCTACACCCCCTGACCTATTTTTTATTTTTTATTTTGAAGCAGGGTCTCACTAGGTTGCAGAGGGCCTCACTAAGTAGCTGAGGCTGTTCGCAAACTGCAATCCTCTGGTCTTAGCCTCCTGAATGCTGGGATTACAAGCATGTGCCACCACACCCAACTTGGTGTATGCTTTTAATCTCAGTACTTAGAAGGCTGAGACAGGAGGATTCGCAGGCTTGCAGCCAGCCTCAGATACTTAGTGAGGTGCTCTGCAACTTAGTAAGACCCTGTTTCAATATAAAGAATAAAAAATTAGGCCAGGGATGTAGCTCAGAGATAGAATGCCCCTGGGTTCCATCTCCAGTAGTGAACAAAAAGAAATCTGGCCATGGTGGTGCATACCTGTATTCCCAGTACTTGGGAGTCTAAGACAAGAGGATCCCAGGTTCAAGAATGGCCTCATCAAGTAGTGAGACTCTCAGCAACCTAGCAAGACCCTGTTTCAAAACAAAAATAGGGGAGATTTGAAGATGGACCACGGCCGCAGCAACAATAGCTGGAAGCAGCCAAATACAACAGATAGCAGATTTTGGTTTAATATCTGATTGGGACAATATATAGACCCATTTATAGCCATGACTTCCTAACTAAAATATAAGAAAGAAGAGATGAACCAAGATGGTGGAGACGGCAGTGGTGGCCAATATTCAGGAGAGGTAGATAAAACCAATCCAACCCACCTTGAACTGTTGGAGAAATCTCCCCCAAAAAAGACTGCTCCTGCCCCACACGTCAGGAATTCTGGACAACATACTATGTAAGAAAAATGCTCGGGAGGAGGGCCAATATGGTGGCAGCAGCAATGGCCAGTATTAGGGAGAGGCAGCCATGACTTTCTACCTAAAATATATGAGAGAAGAGATGGACCAAGATGGCAGAGATGGCAGAGGCAACCAGTATTCAGGAGAGCTAGATAAATCCAATCCAACACACCTTGAACTGTTGTAGAAATCTCCCCCCAAAAGAGACTGCTCCTGCCCCATATGCTCAGGAATCTGGATAACATACCATGTAAGAAAATCCTCGGGAGGAGGGCCAAGATGGCGGTGGCAGCAGTGGCCAGTATCAGGGAGAGGCAGGTACATTCATTCTAATCTACCTTGAACTTTTGAGGAAATCTCCCTGAAAGTAGACTTCACCTGACCCACATGCTCAGGAACTCCGGACAACATACTATGCAAGAAAAATGTTAGGGGCGCATCAGATGGAGCTCCACATAATCAGGTTGGCCGGCGCCACATGTCCCGGGAGCCAAGGGCACTTCTGGTGCTTCTATGCTCCTCTGTGCAGCGCTGGGGCTGAGTGCGCTCTGAGAAGCAGAACCCATTCTCCATGGTGAAGCTGTGGGACTTTGCTCTTGGAGGGGAGATAAAACTCATTGCTACTAAGTACTTGGGCTCCCAACTCCTGCAAAAGACATGTACTGTTTTCTTTTATTAAAAAATATTGAAAACGAAGGAAGATGGTGACCATGGCAGCAGCAATGATGGTTAGCAGGGGCCGAATAGGATATGCATCCCCCTGAGAAACCCTGGACAACAGATTTTGATTTAATAGCTGATTGAGATAACACACAAAAACATTTCCAGTCATGACTTCCTATCTGAAATATAGGAGAGAGAGTGGAAAATGGTGGAATTAGAGGCAAGACTGCAGCATGGTGCCTGCCACTGAAAGAAAAGTTAATTTTGGAGGGCTATCCCAGAAGAGATGAGAAAGCAGACTGCTCCTGCCACACATGCACAGGAATACTTAACAACAACATACTCTAGGAGATGTACCAGTATTGGGAACGGCCTAGGAAGATTTGGGAAAGCTCTGATTATTAATATATTTCAAAAGAAAATAATTGAAATATTTCAAAAATGGTTGGGTTAAAATGGCTGGCAGACATGGGCAAAGAAAGGACTTGATTTCCACCTAAAACAGGCAGCTGTTCCAATGTAAATTAACTTAGCTCAAAAGTCAATAGAGGAGAGCTAGGACTTCCTCTTTCTAATGACAGATCTACATGATAATCTAGGGAGGATGGGGCAGTGTTTGACCTTCCCTTTAGGAAAGGAGACAGCCTTGCCACACCTGGCTGGGGGAGGTACCTTACAGGGTTAAGGGGAGGGACTTTATAGGGACATTTACTACGTCAGGATTACGTGAACAAGATGGAGGTCATGGGTATAAAAAAGGCCGAGTCCATGTGTAATCCTTTTGGTGTACTCATTCAAGTCACCCCTCCATGACAGCCTGGTATGGAGCTGTTCCTATTCTCTGTATTTCTATCTTTTAGTAAACTTCTTTAAATCTTCAGCAAGAGTTCGGGCTAATGTGTATTTATACTTAGCTCAGAACAAGAACCCGCGGTTTTTTTCTGTTTTTCTGTTTGTGTTGTTGTGGTGGGGAAATTACTTTCTCCCCTCACACACCAAACACATTTCACTGCAACAGGAGAGACCTAGAGGGCGGTGTCGGCAGCCAGTATTCAGGAGAGGCAGACAGATCTATATAAGATCTGTCTGCCTCTCCTGAATACTATATAAGATATACTATATATACTATATACTATATATACTGCCTCTCCTGAATACTATATAAGATATAGTATATATGTGTGTATGTATGTATGTATATATGTTTCTTATACTATATAACATACTATATAAGAAAAAGTTTTGCGGAGATGGACCAAAATGGCATTAGCGGCGGTGGTCAATATTTGAGAGGGCAGACAGATCCAATCCAATCTACCTTGAATTTTTGAAAATATCTCCCCAAAAGTACATTGCTCTTGCCACACATGTGCAGGAATTCTGGACAACATGCTATTAAGAAAAATGTCCAGGGCAAGTCAAAGGGAGCCCCGCCCATATTGCTGGGCTGATTCGCTGCGCTGGATGTCCTGGGAGCCCTCAGCTCATGGCCACTGCGCTCCTCTTTGCTGTACTGGGGGTCAGGATGTGCTTGGAGCAGTGGATTTCTCTCTCCATGGTGAGGGAATTGGTCTCTCAGCTTCTGCAAATGACACGTGCTGTTGTCTCCTACTAAAATATATGTGTGTGTATATAAAATATATGTGTGTATGTGTATGTATGTATGTGTATGTATCTATATATAGAGAGAAATATATAGATATATATCTATATATATAGATATATATCTGTCTCTCTCTCTCTCTCTATATATATATATATATATATATCTGTCTCTCTCTCTCTCTCTCTCTCTATATATATATATATATATATATATATATAGAGAGAGAGAGAGAGAGATAGAGAGAGAGAGAGAGAGAGAGAGAGAGAGAGAGAGAGAGAGATGGGAACCTCTGTAAATGTCATGCCCACAGTGACTGGAACCAGAGCCTGCTGGGCAGCGAGGCTGGGTCTGGAGCCAGTGGGCTGGGCCCGGAGCCAGCCACACAGTGAGACCAGGTCTGGAGCCAGCGAGGCCAGGCTCAGAGCCTGTTGCATGACAGGCCTGGAACTGGGGCCTGCTTCATTCACAGCAAAGGACCAGCAGGTATCTTCATCTGTATAGACAGGAAGCACTAGAAGCTGCCATTGTCTCACCTAATCTCTCAGCAGATTTCCAGATCCAAGTGACCTCTATGTAAAAAAAAAAATTAGTTGTGAGTGGATCATTCTGTCAAAGTTACTCACCTTCTGGCTTTCAGGTTTTCAGTAAGTGGGAATAAGTGTGGAGAAATAGAAGGTCTAATACATTGTTGGTGAGATTGCAAGTTAAGTTGGTGCAACCACTTTGGAGAACAGTATAGAAGATCCTCAGAAGAAGGAAAATGAACTTACCATATGATCCAGCAATACCACCTCTGGGTATCTACCAAAAAGAATGAAAACCAAAATACCAAACTAATGCATGAACAACCATGTTCATAGCTGCACAGTTCACCATTACCAAACTGTGGAAGCAGCTAAAATGTCCTTCAACAAATGAGTAGATTTAAAAACTATAGGATATGTACACAATGGAATTTTGCCCAGCCACAAAAGAGAACAAAATTATGGCATTTACAGTGAAATGTCACAAAAAATAAGAAATCAGATGCTTTTATTAATGTGTAAAATACTAGGGAGAAATGGGTAACAGGAGGAACTCTAGATGAAGAAGAGACCCTATAGAGGAGCAATGAAGGTGACATATCTGAGGGGATGAGAGGGAGGATAATAAGCCGGGCATGGTGGCGCACGCTTGTAATCCCCGTGCTTGGGAGGCGGAGGCAGGAGGATCATGCAGGTTCAAAGCCAGCCGCGCTGGTGTACGACACCCTGTTTCAAAATATAAAATAGGTCTGGGAGTGTAGCCCAGAGGTAGAAGGGCTTCCAGGAACCCCAGTACCACAAAAAAAAAAAAAAAAAAAAAGAGAGAGGATAAGGGAAACTCTTTAAAGCACCTGATGTACTTAAACATATCAAAGACAATCAGGAAGCCAAGCATGGGTAGAAGGGAGGGGGAGGGAAGGGGTTAGAGATTGGGTAGGGGCTGATTGGTTGATGTATGCATGTATATCTCCACAAGTTTTTTTATCCCATTGATATACATGACTACAATGCAGCAATAAAAAATTACTTTTAAAAAAATCATTCTATTGGAAGCTAGGCATGGTGGCAAAGCACCCTCATGGCATGACTTATAGGAATATGAACTGGGGCGCCCTCCATAGAAGGCATAAATGCTTGGGGTAATCAATAAAACCATCTGAAAACATTAAAAAAAAATAGTAGCTCAGTTGTACAATGCCCCTGGGTTCAATCCCTGGTCCCACACACAAAAAAGTAAATAATCAAACAAACAAAACGAGGCAGTCTGGTTCCTGAGCCTATTGTGTAACCTTGATATTTTACTTATTCTATAACAAAGGATTGTATTTATTCTATAAATTGTAACACATTGTATTGCTGGCACTTGCCTAAATATAAAAAAAAAATCAGAATATAAAGGTATTCCATAATCACTAACAAAGGAAAACATCCCTCACAATACAGATTTTAAAACAACCCATGCACATAACATGCTCTGTTCCAAATATCATTTATGTGCTCCCTGATCCATGTGTTCACTGTATGTTCTGATTGGAGCTGTCATTGTTATAATTTGAAAATATAGTAAAGTCATTTTTAAGGTTTTTTTCATAAATGAGTTAAAAAATAGTGTGTCAGAGTGTTTCAGACTTGTAATGGTTAAATTTGACTAATGGCTTCTAGAAACAACCAGTTTCTGACCATGTATGGTACAGAAGGAAGGAATCTATAGAGGGTAATGTTAATGATAGTTTGATAGATAGGATACTTAATGCATATTTTATATATTGGAAAAAAAGTAATAGGTTGTTAAGTCTGGGTTGCTTTTGAAGGAAGTTATTCCAGATTGCTTCAGTGTTTCTCTAAGTGCATAAAAGTACCAGTGGGGTATAAATTCTAAGGACAAAGTATCAATTAAAATTTTCAAAGAGAATAATGTAACAGAAATGTGGAAATGGTTCTAGCAGGGCACTAAAAGGGGCCAGTTTGTGAACTAACACAGCCAGTAATTATCATGGAAACAATCCTGATATAATCACCATAGAGTAACCTTTCCATCCTAGAGTAACCTTTCCATCATCTCAAAAGAAACTTCTTTCAGGGGTATGCTGAAACTTTACCAGAACCATCTCTGTAGTAGTTGGAACTGATTCGCCACTTCCACAGGCAGTTGCCTAGAAAATGATTTTATCAAGAATAACAACTTTCAAAGTCACTTCCAAATACATTCCTTAAAGTACTGTTTCAAAAATGGTTAGGGCAAGGCTGGGGATGTAACTAATTATTAGAGTGCTTGTCTAGCATGTGGGAGGACCTGGGTTCAATTCTCAGTATTGTGTACGCACAGACACATACACAAGAGCATTAATGACATCCTAAAAGAGTGTTTTCCGAATCCTGAAATAGGCTGATTTTCAAACCATCCCATTGTGGTGTTCCACAATATGCCTTAGATATGGAACTTAAAACCCAGACACATTTCAATGTGTGGATGAGTTCATCTACAAAACTATTTGGTTGATTTTGAAAATATTCTATGTTTGTTTTGTGAGCAATTTTTAGTGCAGAGAGATGAATGTCTTATGAGAGACCTTCAGAAAAATCTCATTTGGGGAACTTGAAATATCTGCCTTATACTATGTATACCAACAGTATGTAAGTCAGTCCTCGGCTCAAAGTCCCTAAGTATTCTAGAAACTTGCCTTGGATTTTTTTTCTATTTCTATGAAGAATAAAGAGAAAATCGCCCTCAGTGCCCCAAATGAGGTAAGAGGATTATGAGTAGGTCTCACCATGGACCCATCATTTCTTTTCTAGGGAAATAATAACAGATGTTGTCACACTTTCACTCTGCTGACATGAACTGAGTCCTGCTGGGAGAGGCTCTCTGTGGGTGTGAAGCAAACCTGCACCCTAGAACTTCAGGCCACATGGAAAATGAATCTCACCTCCACACAGAGGGCAGAAACCCTGAGAGTAATTTCTGGATGTTGCTTGTCACTGGTTTTAAAATAGAAAAGACACAATAAAACTTTTTGGGGCTGTTTTCTATAACTTAAGGATTTATTTTTCTCTTTTTGATACATCAATTTCAACAAGCAAATAAACCCAAAATAGGAAAGTACCTTTAGTTTTACCAAGCCCTAGAACAGTCCAAAATACATCCAACTTTTGGCTAAAAGACTCCCAACCTTGACCCCATGAATGCTTGAAAGTATAGATCTGAAATAATATAGAATTTTTTAAGTTAAAAAATTAGAGAATAAATGTAGAGTTCACGAGGAGAAAATGTATGACATTTACATATAGATATATAGATATATGTATGTGTGTATACATGAATTAGTACACACATATATTTCCTGTTCTATCAGGTGAAATGGCCTGGAAGCAATGACATCTCAAAAACAAAGAATACATTAGCGCCCCCAGATCAAGTGTTTAAGATCACGCTCCATTTTCCAATAAAAGGTATAAGGAGCCTGGGGCTGTAGCTCAGTGGTAGAGTGCTTGCCTACCATATGTGAGGTCTTGGGTTTGATCCCCAGCACTAATAATAACAACAACAACAACAATAATAATAATAATAAGAAGAAGAAGAAGAAGAAGAAGAAGAAGAAGAAGAGAGACTTGGAGTAATGACTGATTATAGGACTAGTACAGGCAATATATAGCATGCACTATCATCTTGTAATGTCAGAAAGCAAGGAAGTGCCAAAATAAAATAAAACCCAAAGTGATGGAAGTATAAAGGGACACAGCCAAATTAAAACACTCCCGTTGGCCAAAGTCAGCATAATGTTAGCCAAAAAAAAAAAAAAAAATGAAGTAGTATTGGATTTTAACCCAGTATAAAATACTTTTACTTATTTACTTATTTATTTATTTAAGAATAAGTATGTGAACCAGGTGTGCTAGTGCATACCTGTAATCCCAGTACTAGGGATTACAATTTACAACCAGTTTTAGCAATTTAGTGAATCCTCATCAACTTAATGAGACCTTGTTTCAAAATAAAATACAAAGCTGGGCATGGTGGCGCACGCTTGTAATCCCAGCATTTGGGAGGCTGAGACCTGAGGATCACGGTTCGTGGACAGCCTCAGCTACTTAGTGAGGCCCTCCACAACTCAGTGAGACCCAGTTTCAAAATAAAAAGAATAAAAAATGGGGCAGGGGGTATAGCTCGGAGGTCAAATGCCTCTAGGTTCTATCCCCAGACCCGCAATAAATAAATAAATAAATAAATAAATAAATAAATAAATAAAATACAAAATAGGGCTGGGGAGGTGGTTCAGAGGCAGAATGTCCCTGGGTTCAATCCCCAGTACCAAAATTAATTAAACGTTTAATTAATTAATTGGTGAGAAGAAGCCAATCTTCTTTACAGGAGAAATCAATTTATGCAGATACTCTTCTCTAAAGAAAGTACAGCATAACTCCCCACTCCTAAAATGTATCTGTGCATTGAATTCCTCCCAAAATTATGATATGAAAAGAGAATAAGGGTGACTTCTCAGTGGAGAAACCTGACAAACACCACCTGCTCAGGTGATCAAGGTCAGCATCAACAATTTAGGTCATATTGGTATTATGTGCCTGTGATATAATGTGATGAAAACAGAAATTTAATTTTTTTTATTTTTATGTGGATCATATTGAAAATGTCATACACTCACACAGTGCTTGGTGCCCTCCCCCCTCCCCTACTTTTTCTTTCTCCCCCTCCCAACGATGAGTGTCCAGGTTGACCATGCTACATTCGCACTTACACACATATTCGAATGTAGCTCCTCCAGTCAATCAACCTCAGCCTTCTTCCTCTCCTACCCTTCCTTTCTAGCTTAGAAAACAGCAATATTTCAAAAAATAATAAGCCCAGCAATGCCGGGCGTGGTGGTGCATGCTTGTAATCTCAGCATTTGGGAGGTTGAGACAGGAGGATCTTGATTCACAGGTAGCCTCAGCTACTAAGTGAAGCCCTTTGCAACACAATGAGACCCTGTTTCAAAATAAAGAATAAAAAATAGGGCTGGAGGTTTAGCTCAGAAGTAGGTTTCATCCTACCTCCCCCTGGGTTTTATCCCTGGTACTGCAAAATCATCATCATCATCATCATCATCATCATCATCCCAGCATGGTGGTACATGCTCTTAATCCCAGTACTTGGGAAGCTGAGACTGGAGGGTGGCAGGTTGAAAGCCAGCCTCAGCAATTTAGTGAAACCCTCGGGAATTTAGAAAGACTGTGATTCAAAGTAAAAGGGGCTGGGGATGTAACTCAGAGATAGGATTTCTTTAGATTAAATACCCAGTACCAAATAATGATGGCGATGATGATGATGATAATGACATTGACAACTGAGGGACATTGTGTAAAGTATCTGACCAGTACTCTTAAAAATTGAAAGTCATCAAAAACAAGTCTCAAAAATTTACACACAAGGAACTTAAGAAGGGTTTATAACTATATTTAATGTGTTATACTGGACCAGCCTCTGGAAGAGTTAAAAGGAATTCAGTAAAATCTAAAGAAACTTGAATGAAAACTTGATATATTTGTACAGACTTTAGTTAATAATGCATAAATATTGGTTCATTATTGCAACAAATGAACCATCCTAATATAATATGTGAATAATAAATGAAACTAGGTATGGGTTACATAGTAATTCTCTAACCTCTTGGCAAACTTCTGTAAATGTAAAACTCATCTAACATAAAGTTTATTAGTTAAAAAATACACATTGTGTTTACCTCATTGAAATTATAGCCTTTTGCAAACATTATCAGCCTTCTCCAACTTATTTTTAAGTTATTTACCAAATTAATAGTTTAAAAATCATGCAATTTTAGCTGGGCATGGTGTTGTACACTTGTAATCCCCACACTTTGGAGGCTGAGACAGGAGGATCGCATAGGTTCGAAGCCAGCCTCAGCTACTTAGTGAGGCTCTCAGCAACTTAGTGAGACCCTGTTTCCAAATAAAATATAAAATAGGTCTGGGAATATAGCCCTGAGGTAGAAAAGCCCCTGGTTCCACCCCAAGTACCACAAAATTAAATAAGTATATAAATAAATAAATAAATAAATAAATAAATAAACTGTTCATTGTTACTGCAGAAATAATATGGGAATATGTAAAGATACAATTGTTTAAACACATTGTTCCCCTAATTATTAACATCTTAGTCTATATTCTTTATATTATTTCCATGTTCATGAAGCATATATAAATATATGTTTAGTGTATAATATATATTATTTTGCTTATCATTACCACATGATTTACATTGCATTATGTATATTACATATATACATTACGTACATGTATCTCTTCATGTCACATCATGCCTGAACATCCTTCTAAATTAGTATATAGAGTCAGCTCTTTATATAACCTCACAAAATTCCATACCACAGTATTTAACTGTAGCTTACTTTTTTAACCAATTTGGGCTGTGTCCAGCTTTTACCCTCACAATTTAATATACATCTCTTACAGATAACTGTTTTACTCATGCTCTTATTTCTAGATTAGAGTCCCTAGTATATAGATAATTTAAATGGGTTTTCCAAATTTACTTTCCAGAAAGTAGAAAACTAGTACTCTACCTAACATTTATGAATAATTTTTTGCATACATTCTCACCAAGCTAGATGTCTCTCTGAGTTTTACCAATTTCATTGTGAAAAAAAAAAATATCATTTTATCATTGCTTTGATTTTTGTTTTCTTGACTAATAGTGACATTGAGCATTTTCTGAGTTATTTATCATTTAGGTTTCTTCTTAGCGATTTTTCAATTCATGGTTTATGTCCATTTTTTCTTTTCTATTGGATTGGCTGTATGTTTTCTTATATTTGAAGATCTTTGCATATTTGGAGTTATAGTCTTCTATATCATATATAGTATGGACTTAGCCAGGTGTGGTGGTACATACTTATAATCCCAGCATTCGGGAGGCTGAGACAGGAGGATCATGGTTCATGGCCAGCCTCATCTACTTAGTGAGGCTCTTTGCAACTCAGTGAGACCCTGTTTCAAAATAAAGAAAAAAAATAGGACTGGGGGTGTAGCTCAGAGGTAGAATGCCCCTGGGTTCTATCCCCAGTACCAGAAAAAAAAAAGAAAAAAAAAATATATATATATGGTATGAACTTAATAGCATGCCTACTGGAAAAAGTCATGTAAATTAAATTAGTTAATATATGTAAAACACTGGGCCTGTAGAAACTGCTAAAGTCAGTTATTAAAATTATTAATATTTTCTTCCAAATATGTTTGTCTTTTGTATTTATTTAGAATATGATTTTCTATAAGATCTATCTTTATCACTATTTGCTTTTATAGTTTATTGATGTCTTGCAATTATATATCATAGTAAAATGTGAAGTGATACATATCTCTGCACATAGCACTCGGGATGTGTTCTTACAGATCCCACCCTCTACACCCTTCTCCTTTCCTGTACCTGTTAGTAAAATTGATAATGGTACCTTATATATGAACACAACATTATTTTTATTTTTTTTATTGGTGCATTGTAGTCATACATCTTAAGAGAGAACAAGATGGCGGAGGAAACACTATTTTTTATTTTTTTATCAATGCATTGTAGTCATATATCTTAATGGAATACAAGATGGTGGAGGCATACATGTACACATCACCCAATTATCCCTTACCCAATTCCCATCCCATTCCCTCCTCCTCCCTCTTTCTCATGTTTGGCTTAATGACTTTGATATGTTTGTTAATGTACATCATGAACATCAGAGAATTTTTCTCTTCCCCCCTCCCATTCCCTAAGCTAGATCACCTTACTTGCTCATCTATAGTATCTCCTTCTTTGTCTAGAGTTTCACCTATGACCCATTTTCTCCCTAGCATTTGCACATTAGGAAGAGCATCCGATTTCTTATTTTTTTGTGACTGACTAATCTCACTTAGCATATTGTCCTCCAGATCCATCCATTTCCCTGAAAATGATGTAATTGTGTTTTTCTTTATGGCTGAGTAAAATTCCATTGTGTGTACATATCTCATAGTTTTGTACAGCCAATTGATTTTTTACAAAGAGACCAAAAACATACACTGGAAAAAAAGATAGCCTCTTCAACAAATGGCGTTGGCAAAACTGGTTAACCATAAGCAGAAAAATGGAAATAAACTTTCTCTCCCTGCACAAGAATCAATTCAAGATGGAACAAAGACTTGGAAATCAGACCAGAGACCTTGAGGATCCGTGAAAAGGACATAGATCCAACACTGCAACACAAAGGCACAAGTAAAAACTTTCTCAACAAGACCCTGAAGGCACAAGACACTAAAAGGTAAATCAATACATGGGATTTTATTAAACTGAAGAGCTACAACAAAGGAAACTATGAAGAATGTCAACTGAGAGCAAACAGAATGGGAGAAGATTTTTGCCAACTACTTCTCTGATAGAGGACTAATATCTAGACTATACAGAGATCCCAAGAAACTCAGCACCAAGAAAACAAATAACCCAAGTCGGGTGTGGTGGTGCATGCTTGTAATCTCAGTACTTGGAAGGCGGAAACAGGAGGATCGCAAGTTTGAAGCCAGCCTCAGCAGCTTAGTGAAACCCTGTTTCCAAATAAAATATAAAATGGGTCTGGAGGTGTAGCTCAGAGGTAGAAGGCTCCTGGGTTCTATCCCCAGTACTGCAGAAAGATAGAAAGGAAGAAAGGAAGAAAGGAAGGAAGGAAGGAAGGAAGGAAGGAAGGAAGGAAGAAAGAAAGAAAGAAAGAAAGAAAGAAAGAAAGAAAGAAAGAGAACAGAACAGCCCCATCAAAAAAATAGGCAAGTGAATTAAATAGACACTTCATGAAGAAAGAAATTCAAATGGTCAAAAAGTTCATGAAAAAACGCTCAACATCATTAGCAGAGAAATGCAAATCAAAACTACCCTAAGATTTCACCTAACTCCAACTAGAATTGCAATCATTCAAAACACAAACAACACGTGCTGGCATGGATGTGGAGAAGTGGGAACTCTAATACATTGTTGTTGGGATTGCAAATTAGTGCAACCACTTTGGAAAACATGGAGGGTCCTCAGAAGAATGGGCATGACCTTAACATATGATCCAGCAATACCCCATCTGGGTATCTACCCATAAGAAAGGAAACCAAACTACCAAACTCATGCATGTGCATCTATGTTCATAGCTGCACAATTCATAATTGCCAAACTATGAAATTCGCCAAGATCTCCATCAACAGATGAATGGAAGACAACACTATTTTTACTATTTTCTTTCTTTTTTTTTTTTTTTACTTGATAAACACTTATTTAATTTTTGGAATGAAAGGCCCCATTTAGAAGAAAAATCGCAAGCCCTAGCAGCCAGCTAATAGTTAAAACAGCCAGCTAATAGTTAAAAAGAAAAAGTATATATTACTGCAGCTTGCAGCTTAAGAAGCATAGCTTAAGAATGAAAAATATGCAATAAGCCCACCCTGTTCCAGGAACATACCTAGCATCTTATCTATACTGACCGGGTCAGCACGCCCTGTGCCGGGAACCTGCTGACTACACCTGGTATCTTATCTAACACTTGACTAACAGAATGTACTTTTTCAAATGATTCTGTAATATTTTGTAAACGCATGTAACTTAGCCCAAATCCCCCTAACTGATGGTCTTTTCCCTATAAATATCCACACTTTCAGTTGCTCGGGGCCGAACTCCTCTGCTCTTAAGTGAGATACGAGTCGGCCCCAGTGCACTGGCCCCCTAATAAAAATTCTTACCTTCTGCTTTTGCATCAAGTAGAGTTTCTCGTGGTTCTTGCCGTCGTCGCTTATCCCAAGGTTGATTGAGGGTCTCCCCTCTGCGGGGGTCTTACAGGAACAAGACGTGAAGAATAAGACACCCATCTTCACAAACAAGGAAATGTTTTGCTTAGAGCGCCTTTGACATCTGTCTCAGTTGACCTCATTAGTGTCAGGATGCTGCGTCTCTGGCTGGTTGGCTAGCAGTGTTGGTCTTTTCTGCTCTTAAGTTCTCTTTGGGCTTGGAATAGTTCCAGGGCCTTCTACTCTCTGTGAATCCATAAAGTTTTCTAAATGATACTCCAGCCGCTTCTTCTGCAACCAATACGGTCTCCCCAGGTCCTTCCATAATCATCGGCTTTTTATCACAATATAAACCAACGAAATACAAAAGCAAAGCTGTGGTACTTCCAGACTGCCTGGTCTACTAGATTACTGATGTCTTCAGTGGGCAAGTCTAGGAACTCGTCTTCTAGTAATTGTGTGAGGCATGCTTGTGAAAAAGAGATCCCTTGTACAGACAGTTCTTGATCGTCTTGGAGATTCAGAAGAACAGCTTCCATCTATCCCAAGTTTTTGACACTTTGCCTCTTCACTTGCAATATAGCAGCTATTAACCAACGCCCTTTAGAGAAGATCTGAGGAAAAGGTTTCCTGTAACCGATGTCCAAACGCTTGTATTTCAGCATGGTGATCCCAGGTGGGCTTCTCTGAAGGCGCACAGGCGGCAGAGGGCTGGAGCAGGCGCCATCGCTCCAGCTCCTTCTGGAACCCGAGACCACGCGGAACCCCTTCTTCACTCAGCTCATCCGGTGCAGGCGGGGGGCGGCGGGGCCAGAGGGCAGTGAGGGCCCTGCCTGAGCAACCGCACCAGCCCGAGGCCATTGCAAGGGCGAGAGCAATGGAGCAACTCTTTTCTCTTTTAAGAGTCTTTTTCCTTTAAGAATGGCTTTATAAAAGGGCTTTTATAACCTCTCCTCACAAAAAAAAAAAAAAAGTCTTTCTCTCTCTCCCTCTACCTCCGCTAATCGCCTTGCCCTAGTCTTGTTTACCTGAGGTCCCTTTCCTTTCCTATTTTCTAACTTCTACATATGAGAGAAAACATTCGACCCTTTCTAAGACTGGCTGATCTCACTTAGCGTAATGTTTTCAAGTTACATTTATTTTTATTTTATTTTTTACAAATGACAGTATTTTTTTCTTCATTATGGCTAAGTAAAATATCCATTTAGTTTATATACCACATTTTCTTTATCCACTGATCTGTTGATAAAAACATAGTTTGATTCTACAGTTTGGCTACTGTTAATTGTGCTGCTTTAAACATGGGTACAAATGTATGACTATAACAGTCTAACTTTAATTCATTTTCTTTTTTTATAGTAGTGATTAAACCCAGAAGCATTTTATCTGAGTAAAATTCCCAGCCATTTATTTATTTATTTATTTATTTATTTATTTAGTGATACTGGGGTAGAGCCCAGGGGTTTTCTACCTCTGGCCTACACTTCCAAACCTATTTTATATTTTATTTTGAAACAGAGTCTCACTAAGTTGCTGAGATCCTCACTAAGTAGCGGAGGCTGGCTTCAAACATGTGTGATCCTCCTGTCTCAACCTCCCAAGTGCTGGGATTACAAGCGTATGCCACCATGCCTGGCCCCTTTTTATTTTTATTTTAAAACAGGGTCTTGCGAAGTTCTGGGGCTGGCCTCAAACATGTGATCCTCCTGTCTCAGCCCCCAAGTACTGGGATTACAGGCATGTGCCACCACTCTCATCACTAACTTTAATTCTCTGGGAAAAATACTAAAGGGTAGAATAGTTGAGTCATATGGAAGTTCCATGCGTTATCTTTTCAGTAACCTTCACAGTGATCGCTGCAGTAGTTGTACCAATTTACAATCCCATCAATACAATATAAAAATTCCTATTTCCGCACATCCTTGCCAGCATTTATAATTGTTTGTGTTCTTGATAATTGACATTCTAACTGGAGCTAGATAAAATCATGTAGTTTTGATCTGTATTTCCCTGATTGCTAATAATGTTGAAAGCTTTTTTTATATATTTCTTAGTCATTTGTATTTCTTCTTTTGAGAAGTATCTATTCATTTCAATTAGCTTTTCTTTCTATTTTATTCTTCCTTTCTTTCTACTTTTTCTTCTTTTCTTTCTTTTTTCTTTTTTGTGGTATTGAGGATTGAACCCAGGAGCATTCTACCTCTGAGATATATACCCCACCCAGATTGTATTTTTTTTTATTTTGAAGCAGGGACTCACTAAGATGTTGAGTATGAACTGAAACCTGCCTCTCAAGTACTGAGATTATATGTGTGTGCAATCACACTGAGCCAATTTCCCATTTTTGGTTTTTTTATGCTAAAATTTTTTAGTTCTTTATTCTAGATATCAGCCTTCTCTTGGAGGAATAGCTGGCAAAGATTTTCTCCCATTTTGTGGCTCTCTCTTCATATTCTTGTTTCCTTTGCTATGTAGAAGCTTTTTAAATTTGATGTCATCTTGTTCATTGATTCTTGATTATATTTGCTGAGCATTTGGGGGGGGGGTCTCTTTAATTACAGGATGAAGGTGTTGATTACACTTCCTAGTCTGTCCAAACTCCATTTCAGAGTGAGATAAGTTGCTGGTTATTTTGCATTATTAAGTCCTTTCTAGAAATCAGAATTTTTTGTTTTTACCTGATTGCTAATTCAGAATTTTCCACCAGCTTTCCCAAGGTTTGTCTACCTCAGTATGAAGCTGTAGAAATACATCACTTCACTTTTGGAGGGTGGTAGAATGCTGTGCCATCCTTTACTCTGCCATTTTTGCCCTCTGACAAGTTTTTTGTTTGTTTGTTTTCAGTACTAGGGATTGAATCCAGGAGCATTCTGTCTTCAAGCTGCACTAGAGCACTTGTTCCACATCTTCACTAGTGTACTTGTTTCTATCGAGTAATCTCTCCAAGACTTTGTCTCTCCTCTGCTTTGGGGGTAATGCAAATTAAGACATTTTATTTAAAAAACAAAAACAAAAACAAAAAAAACCATAACCAGGTACTGTGACATTTGCCTGTAATTCCAGTAGAGACTGAGACAGAAGGATCAAGTCTTCTGCTGAGTGTCAGCAACATAGCAAAACCCTATTTCAAAGTAAAAAAAAAAAAAAAAAAAAAAAAAAAAATAGGGATGGCGATGTAGCTCAGAGGTACAACAGTCCTGGGTTTAATCCCCATGAAAACAAACACATCCTTGCATGTGTACACATTCACAGTTTCTCACACATTTAAATTAGATTAAAATATTTCATTTATCCCATTAAAACATTTTTTTTATCCCTGAGAGTAGCTTTACCTGAGATGAATGTTTTCTCTTTCAATAATTTCTACATAAGACATATTTGGTAATTTGAGTTTTTTTTTATCAAACAGACGTGTAGGAAAATTTTTTACTGATTCGAAAAGTAACTAAGCTTTTGATCATCATAATTGAAAAATATAGCCTATTAAAATATCTATTTAAAATATATTTTAAATTTTTTCATGGATATAATCAATTTTTATAATGTTCTAAGTGCAATGTTGAAATTGAGTTGGGGGGGTCACAAAGGAGGCAAACACCAACCTCTTTAATCAACTGGCACCTTCAGGCGAGGTTTGCCAACTGTTGGAGAAGGGACTGGTGACCGAGCAGCAAGAGTCATGCAGTCAGCAGAGTTGGTCAGCAGAGTCATGGTTGGTCAGCAGAGTCACGTGGTCAGAGAGGAAGTATGGATATTTAGCGGAGGGATCTTGGGGTGTAGCTAGTAGCATGGGAATGCTGATTCCCTCACGACTTCCAGAGTCTCATGGCACCTGTTGTCTGTCTTGCAATGTCTGGAGTCTCGCAATACCTGGAGTCTTATGACTTCTCTGCTTCTGGTTTCCAGGGTTCTGCCTCCTCTCCCTGCTGCGGGGAAGGGAGGGACGTGACCTATCACTAAGTATGTAAGAAGAGAATGTGTCATCTCTGTTGAGTAAAAGGATCTAACTAAATCTATTAAAGTGAGCGTAGTATATTAAAACCTTCCTAATATAATCTATATCCCTCTTTCATGAAATATTAATTTTAGATTAGACCTTGATTATTTATACTTTTGCTTAGGACAGTCTATTATAAATATTATTTAGCATGCACATTTTTGTTTGCTTTCACTGCCTAGTTTAATACTTTGGCCTAGAATTTTTACTGAGTCTTAATTTTGATACATCTGCTAGCTTTTAGTTTCTCGTTTGCTTGGTATAATTTTGCCTGACCCTTCATTCTCAGATTTTTTTCTCCACTTTGTTTGAAATATATTTAGTCAGTTTTTTTTTCACCCAAGATATTCCTGAATTTTGAGATTCAGATAATTTCAGGTGATCCCTTTCTATTACTTTGTCTCCTTTTATGTTTGGTAAATTTCTTATTCTTTTAGGACCTAAATTCCTTTTTACTTTTTTTTTTTACCTTGACATCAGCAATTATCTTTTCATTCCCTTTGTTTCTTCCTTTCAGATTATAAGATCCACTATAAATAGCAGTCTTACTAACTTTTACCTTTTCATTTCTAACATAATTTAGCTATATTTCTCTATTATTATATCAACATAAAACACCAGTAACCTCTTCTGCGAGGTTTATTAGCCACTCCCTCTATAGCAAGATAAAAATTTTAGGAATATTTTATATTCACTCAGTTCAACCCTTCTACCCTCTGCTTCATCTGTCCTGAACATATTTCACTCCCCCTAAACATTCCACCTCATTCACACATTTATTTATCTCTCACATGATTTGTTTTAATGTACTTTTATTAGTGCATTATACTCTTACATCATAATAAAAATCATAAGGATAGTGACTTACATGCACTCAGCACTTTGTAGTAGGCTTTTCCCCAGCTCCCTCCCTAATCTCCCCCTTTTCTTTACAGAATATTAAGATTAACTTTGGTATCCTCACATATGTATACAATGTCCATGAAAGTAATTCCTTCATTGATCCTACCTCTCCCCTTTTCCTAGACCACCTCCCTGGCTCCACTGAGGTTTCTCCTCCATTATTTGAAGTCTTTTTTGTCTCCATTACTCCCTATCTTCCACATATGAGAGAAAACATATGACCTTCACTTTCTGTGACTGGCTAATTTCACTTAACATACTATTCTCTAGGTCCATCCATTCTCCAACAAATGACATAATTTTTTCTTCTTTATTGATGAGTAGAATTTTATTGTATGTCATTCTTCACAGACCTAGAAAAATGAACCCTAAATTTCATACAGAGAAACAAAAGACCCAGAGTAGTCAAAGCAATTCTCAGCAATAAGAATCATGCAGGAAGCATCTCAATCCTGACTTCAAATTATACTACAGACCTATAGTAATAAAAGCAGCATGATATTGGCTCAAAAATAGACTCATTGATAGAAATAGCAGCACCGCTTGGGAGAGTCGCCAAT
Organism: Muscardinus avellanarius; assembly: GCF_963383645.1. Classification (NCBI taxonomy): domain Eukaryota; kingdom Metazoa; phylum Chordata; class Mammalia; order Rodentia; family Gliridae; genus Muscardinus; species Muscardinus avellanarius. The sequence continues at coordinate 74,866,181 of NC_137794.1, forward strand.
GCGTGGAACTTTGAGTGAGACATTTCCTATCATGGGTATTAGTGTGGACAGGAAGCAAATATTTACACTGATCCAGTATTATCCACTGTTCCCAGATAGAGGAACCTTAGCTTTAGGAGTATGGAGGCTAATCAGAGCTGCTCCATACTCTTTCCATACTCAAGAAGGGGCCTGAGACGACTCCTCCTCCTCCTCCTCCTCCTCCTCCTCCTCCTCCTCCTCCTCTTCCTCCTTCTCCTTCTCCTCCTCCTTCTCCTCCTCCTTCTCCTCCTCCTTCTCCTCCAACTCCTCCTTCACCACCACCACCACCTCTTCCTCCTCCTCTTTGGGAATTGGGTTCATGTTTTATCATGGAGGAAGAGTTTTCCTGGCCACCTCCTTTGGCTTTGCCATCTTCCCCCTTTCCCCTGTAGAGACTCCTGAAGGATCAGAGCTTGTAGTAACTGCCTGTTTTCAGAGGCTGCTATTGCCAAAAAAAAAAAAAAGTACAGAAGTTCCCTGTTGTCAGGGCTCAAGGGCAAAATTCAAGATATAAGTCTGCTCTTTCAGGTATTTTAAGAGTTAAAATGAAGCATAACAAAAAATTACTTACTGAAGAAATCCTTGAAGGGACCCTATAGAGGAGCAATGAAGGTGACATATCTGAGGGGATAAGAGGAAGGATAAGGGAAACTCTTTAAAGCACATGATGTACTTAAACATATCGAAGTCAATCAGGAAGCCAAGCATGGGTAGGAGGGAGGGGGAGGGAAAGGGTTAGAGATTGGGTAGGGGCTGATTAGGTGATGTGTGCATATATATCTCCACAAGTTTTTTATCCCACTAAGATGTATAACTATAAGGTACCAATAAAAATTTATTTTAAAAAAAATAGGTGTTTGAGAAGGAAAAGGGAAAGGGGAAAAATCAACAATGAATGCTAGAAAAGGTTGTTCAAACATGTTTAGATTGATAGTATTGTTTTTTGGGGGGTCTGGGGATGGAACCCAGGGGCATTCGACCTCCAAGCTATCCCCTCTGCCCTATTTCTTTTTCTTTATTTTAAAACAGGGTCTTACTAAGTTGTGGAGGGCCTCACTAAGTAGCTGAGGCTGTCCACGAAATGCGATCCTCTGGTCTCAGCTTCCTGAATGCTGGGATTACAAGTGTGCGCCACCACGCCTGGCTTAGATTGCTAATATCTTTGAAGGCCAAGGATTGTGGATGTGACTACAGTTAATGTTAAGCATCAGCATATAGCAGTATGCACTTTGCCTTTCTTAACAAGGATTCAGGATGCTTACTTATGGCTAGCAGAAGCCTCTCAGCAAGTGCTGAGCCATCATAACATGCTCCTGCTGATGCTCCCAGACAATGTGTGAGAAACAGGTCTGGCTAAGATGACCGAACTTTGGTACAGCAAACATTGTCCTCATATTTTACAATTGTGCTTCTGTAAGCTGTTTTTCCTGCCTACGCTATTTAGGCTTGTTGCTTTCAAATAAAATTGTTCCTTCTCCTTCAGGAGGTTCCACTAACTTTGTCTTTTGTTTTTCTTTGCCATGCTGTCCCTCTTCATTCTGAATAACTGCCATGTTAGTCTCGGCAAATAAAGTCAGTCAAGTCCCAAGAACTGAAGAGTGTCATTTACTGACCAAGAAAATTGATGACAGTAGTCCCATGTCAAGGGATATCATTTGAAACTTCACAGTACTGGAGAAAAGAGAGGATTCTTCAGCATCTGGAGAATAAGAATGGGTCACACACAAAGAAAAGTAAGAATGGATTTAGACACCTAAATTTCAACACTGGAGGAAGGTCTTCAAATTCTGAAGAAAAATTCTTTCCCAATTCCAATCCTCTACCTTTTCAAATGGAAAAGTAGACTTTAATACCTGGTCAAGCAAAAATTTAACTCTCACTCAGCTTAGGGAGCTCCTAAAGGAAATGGCCAATCTAAGAGAGATAAAAGACCAGGAAGGAGAATACATGGGGTAGGACAAAGAGGGGAGGTAAAGGTGATAATGAGAAGAGAATGTAAACCTTTGAACCCACTGGATACCCTGCCCTAGAGAAATTTTTCTCTCCACAGTAAGCACATAGTGTTTTAAAAACAACAGAGCCAACTGGGCGTGGTGTTGCATGGTTGTAATCCTAGTACTGGGAGGCTGAGACAGGAGAATCACGGTTCGAGGACAGCCTCAGATACTTAGTGAAGCCCTCCGCAGCTTAGTGAGAACCTGTTTCAAAAATAAAGAATGGGGTGTAGGGGTGTAGCTTGGATCTAGAATGACCCTGGGCTCAATCCCCAGCACCACAAAAATAAAAATAAAAATAAATAGTAGAGCCATTTCTTTTGTTGATAAGATCCACACTGATGTATGGGATGGGAGAGAATGAATGATGTGTCAATGAACATAAGATCTCGGTTAATGTGAATAGTTATGTTAAACCTATAGCCTTTCTTACAACCAATATCTTAGTAACAGATATCTGGTTCCTGCAAAGTACAATGCATAAAACATGCACGCACAGATGCACACACATCTCTACAAACTATAGGATTTATATATTATAACTGATATATAGATTTAGAAATAGATGTACATAGAATCTTTGAAAGGCACTTATTACAAGAAGCTGGTAATGTTTGCAATCCTAAAGATATGAAACCAGTTGGCAGGTAGAAAAGAAATGTGAGGAAGATTTACCTTAATCTTCTCAGTTACCTTTTTGGTGCTCCTCAATTTTGTACTAGACATATATTATCTATTTTAAAAGTTAATTAAATTCAAGCTGGGTGTGGTGGTGCATGCTTGTAATCCCAGCACTTGGGAGGCTGAGACCAGAGGATCGTGGTTTGTGGACAGCCTTAGCTACTTAGTGAGATCCTCTGCAACTCAATGAGACCCAGTTTCAAAATAAAGAATAAAAATAGGGCAGGGGGTGTAGTAAAAAATAGGGCAGGAGGTCGAATGCCCCTGGGTTCCAGCCCCAAACCCGCAAAAATTTTTTTAAAAAGTTAATAAAATTCAGTAAAAAATTTTCCTAAACCCAGAAAATAGTGAGCATCTTTAGACTTTTCAATAGCCTATGGGAGGTAGAAGGACATGAAATAATGCCCTTACAGTTCTTGAATTCCATACATAATCAAACAATGAGGCATTAGATAATATATATATATATATATATATATATATATATATATATATATATATATATATTTGCAGGCCATAAAAGCCTCAAAATAAACTTTCTGGTACAACTTCCCAGGATGTTAATAAAAAAAATATGTTTCAAAGAAGGAAACAATTCCATTAATGTTATTTACATAAATTATCAGTACCAATTTTAATATCACGTACAGGGAATGGAGGGTGGAAAATAGGGAGGGAGCCAGGGGAGTTAACCTAGTGCTGTGTGTATGTGTGTTCCTAACACTCTGAACTTCATTATGATGTGAGACTACAATGACTACCATGCACCAATAAAAGCATATTAAAATTTTTCTAAAAAAAATGAACAGATTTAAAACAAGAAGCACAAAGATAAAGGATATGAGGAATAGAAAATCTAGCCCAGAAGAGAGCTAAAAAGGGATCCTCAGGGGATGGGTGATCTCAGGATAACACTGTAAACTCACCCTAGCAGATATCCAATACAAATTACAGCAAGTCAGCTGCTAACCAGGGACACTGCTTCCCAAGCATGAAGTTGGTAGAGCCCCTGGCAGACCTGGGATTCTTGAGAAGCATTTACAACTCCAGTTTGTCCCATTCCTGGTCTGCTTACTCTCAAATCCACTCTTTGCCAGTCCCCAAGAGTCTGAATTCTAATTGAGAGCTTGCCAGGGGTGGCTACTTAAGTGAAGATGAGGGGTTTGGGGAGCTGCAGTTTGAAGAGCAAACACTCAGATTCAGATGCCTAGACCATGGTAAGGAGAACCAAAGTGAGACCAAGTCCGTGGGAAGAGAACACCATCATCACTGTGTTGAAGATAAAGAGTACAAGCCTCTGGTTAAACTGTCAGCAATGAACACAATAATGGACATGAGCCCAGTTTTGAAATAAGTCAGCAATTGCACCCCTGGACACCAGGTCAAAGCCAGGGAGAAAACTAGATGATAGATAGATGATAGATAGATGATAGATAGATAGATAGATAGATAGATAGATGATAGATAGGCATTGATAATTTTGCATATGTTTATCACATCATTTGAAATGTTTCCTGAGAGATTTTGATTATTCACAGTTATAGGTATTTCAGTCCATATTTAACACGCTTCCAAGCAAGAGTCAAGGCTACATACAGGTCCTCAGGATATCATCGCAGGAGCATAGAGTGAGGGTGAGAGCCATGTCAGCTCATGGTGGCAGGGGAGAGAGAAAAGTGGCAGCACCAGCCAAGGAAAAGTCTCTCCTGGGCCACATCCCCTGAGATCCTCCTCCAGTTGTGTCCATCTCCAAACATGGCTGCACAGAATACACAAGTTTTGGGGGCCAATTTAAATTCAAAGCATAACATCACCTATTAAAAACACACCAAGAGCCGGGCGTGGTGATGCACGCTTGTAATCCCCACGCTTGGGAAGCTGAAACAGGAGGATCGCACAGGTTCAAAGCTGGCCTCAGCTACTTAGTGAGGCTTTCAGCAACTTAGTGAGACCCTGTTTCAAAATGAAAATATAAAATAGGGCTGGGAGTATAGCCCTGAGAAAGAAAGCTTCTGGGTTCCACCCCCAGTACCACAAAAAAAAAAAAAAAGAAAAGAAAGAAAAAGAAAAACACATCAAAATGAACCCAAAGTCACTCATGGACCCTGAATAGATGTCTTTGACAAGAATAGAACATAAGCTGGGTGTGGTGGTGCTTGTAATCCCAAGACTTGGGAGGCTGAGACAAGAGGATTGCAGTTTTACAACCATTCTCACTAACTTATTGAGGCCTTCCACAACTTAATGGCACCCTGTTTCAAAATAAAGAATAAAAATAAGGCTGAGGGTATAGCTCAGAGATAGAATGCCCCTGGATTCAACCTCCAGCACCAAAAAAAAAAAAAAAAAAAAAAAAATTGGAATGTAGAAAGAACAACCCAAACTACAATTCCACTTGAAGTGTCCTAATAAGATTGTGACAGTTTCTCCCATTTAAGATTTATAATGACAGTAAAACTCTGATGAAAATACAAGTGAAAAATATCCCAGCTGACAGGAGAATATTTTTAACAAAGAGTGACCACTCAGACTTCTAACAACTGCTTGTATCAATGAATGGTCAAACTTGAAAGGTAAGCTAGTAGATGTGAGAGGATACTGACAGAAAGCATTATTACCACTCCATCCCCCATCATTTGACTTCCTCTTATTAGAAGTGGTTCTGAATATCAAAAACCAACTAGATCAATAATTAATTTCCCTGTATGTTTTTAAATAATTAATTCCTATTCCTTGAAAGCCCTCAACAAAACTGTGGGGTCTTGTTATAATAGTCTGTAATTTATAACTCTCCTTTAGATATATTTCTTCCTGTCACTCACAATACACCATGCAGTTGATGACACAGCTGAGAAGCTGTGGTTCCGAGAATTAGAGTGATTTCTGCAAGGTCGCATTACTGGAACATGAGAAGCTGGGATTCAAAGCTGAGTCTTCCCACTACAAATCCTTCTCCTCTCTAGTTCTTTCCTGAATTCATCTGATTTGCAACAGGGCGTAGACTCTTCAACCTTAACTCTGCCCCAGCAAATTACTCATTCGTTTTCTTTATAATCAAAAAGTAGTTTGTCAAAAATCACTATCAAAAATCCTTAATCTGGTGAACTGCATTGCCTTTCTAAATTTAACTCTGTACCAAATTATGCACAACCAGAGATTCCTTGGCCTGTGGGCCTGAGATTCTGAGATTTTCTGTAGTGCCCAGTAGACCTTTTCAATCCATCACATTTAGTCACATCAATTATATCACCTTAAAGAATACTTTATAAAGAAATAATGTAACCTGATTGATGTGAGCAGATGTGACATGGGACAATTAAGTTTCAGTTCAAAGATGCAAGGAGAAAAACACCTGATGCTCTATAAGGTTCAATAAACAAAGACTCCGTTGCTAACAATATAAATACAATTTATAGGCCTTGTTTTCCCAAGTGGGAAAGAGAAGAAATATAATATATGTAAATAGTATAATGTATGTTTATCCAACATGCGGGAGCAGAAAATTTCCTCTGTGTCTGAAATCCAATATTACTCATTGCATTCCAGAGCCAAGTCCAACCAGCAATGCTAGTCCACACAGGGGAAATATAGCTTAGAAAATAAATTATTTATCATTACTGTACACATAGATGAGAGAATTTGAAAACAATTCAATATATTTCTATAAGAAAAATAAGACATTTTAGTACTAGTAACATGGAAATGTTATTTTATTGGCAGTCTTCTTAAAGCATTTTAGATGGCAAATTTTTAGATTTTTTTTTTTGTGTGTGTGTGTGTGTGTGGTACTGGGGGTGGAACTCAGAGGCTTTCTACCTCCGGGCTATACTCCCAGACCTACTTTATATTTTTTTTATTTGGAAACAGAGTCTCACTAAGTTGCTGAGAGCCTCGCTAAGTAGCTGAGGCTGGCTTCGAACCTGTGCGATCTTCCTGTCTCAACCGCCCAAGTGCAGGGATTACAAGTGCGCACCAACATGCCTGGCTAGATGGCAAATTTTTAAAGGCATTTACATGATGTTAATTATTACCTGAGATTGTGATCATTTCCTTCAAGTTCATCTTTTTATTTAGGTTTATTTCAGATGTAAGCTCATGATCAAAATATATTAGGAACTGGATCTGATCTCTCTCCCCAATATAAGACCTTGTTGCCAGCCTCAGCTTCTTAGTGAGGCCTCTGCAACTTAGTGAGACCCTGTTTCAAAATAAAGAATAAAAAATAGGACTGGGAGTGCAGCTCAGAGGTAGAATGCCCCTGATTTCAATCTTCAGTATTGCAAAAAGGAAAATAAAAGCCCCTGTTGCTGTGGTCCCTGTAACAAACACCATGATCCCCTTTGAATGTCTGACTACTATCTTTACAAAATAACATACACACATATAATACTGCCAAATATTTTCTGTTTTGCCCCTTTATATTGAGAGTGTAACACTTGATTATTTTTTTCTCTTCCTCCTTATTTTCCCTTAATTATTATTTTTTTTTATCAAAGAACCCTCAGGATTTCGGAGCTAGTGCTTAGATATCACACTTCAGGCCTCACTGTGCACCAAGTGTGCTTCCTGACAAGCTGTGCGCAAATTGGACAAAATGCTCCACTTCGGTGTAACTGTGTGAGCCTGGCTATGTGCCTCGACTCCTGTGCCCAGAGTTCCTTGTCCTCATACTATGTATCTCATGGAACAATTTGTGAGGAGTAAATGACATGATTAAAAAATGCTCCGTATAGGCCAGGAGTGGTGGCCGCGCTTGTAACCCCAATACTTGGGAAGCTGAGACAAGAATATCAGGGTTTGCGGCCAGCCTTAGCTACTTAGTGAGGCCCTCGGCAACTTTGTGAGAGACCCTGTTTCAAAATTAAGAATATAAAATTGGTCTGGGGGCGGAGGTTGGAGGTAGAATGCCCCTGGGTTTAATCCCCAGCATCACACAAAAAAAGTGCTTCGTGTAGTTGGTAGTACAGTCGGGGCTCAGTTTGTTAGCTTCATTCCATAAGAGAATGAAGGCTTAATCTTTTTACAGAAGCTACAGTTTTATCTACCTATTCAGTAGCTTCTTTCTCATCATCAGTACCCAAGAAAAGAGGCAAAGATGTTTTCTTCTCTTTCCCTTTTCTAATATAAGTGAGTACTAGAAAGCATTCATCATGGCGCTATACCCCATTAGAACTGAGGAAGAGCAAGGTGAGGTGCTGCATGCCTATAATCCCAGCAACCAGGACGGCCAAGGCAAGGGGATTACAAGTTCAAAGCCAGTTCTAGCAGTTTAGAGAGACCCTAACTATAAATAAATAAATAAATAAATAAAGCCAGGCGTGGTGGCACATGCTTGTAATCCCAGTACTTGGGAGGCTGAGACAGGAGGCTCGAAGGTTCACAGCCAGCCTCAGCTACTTAGTGAGACCCTGTTTCAAAATAAAGAATAAAAAGGCCAGGTGTGGTGGCACACGCTTGTAATCCTTGCGCTTGGGAGGCTGAGACAGGAGGATCGCACATGTTCGAAGCCAGCCTCAGCTACTTAGTGAGGCTTTCAGCAACCTAGTGAGACCCTACACTCACTAACCTCCTTGAAGGTAGAATCTTGTTTCATTAATTTACTTATCCCCAGGGGAACAGAACCATTAAATTTGTGTAGAATAGATTATTAGTATGAAGATATATCTAGATAGTAATCCTCTTCTAATAATTACTGGGTCCTTAAAGTTTATTTAAAATTATATTTCAGAAACAGGTACAGTGGTGCATGCTTTTAATCTCAATACTTTGGAGGCTATGACAGGAGTATCACAGGTTCAATGCCAGACTCTGCAATTTAGTGAGGCTCTCAACAACCTAGTGAGACCCTTTTTCTAAAAAAAAAAAAAAAAAAAAAAAAAATTATATATATATATATATGTAATTGAGCTAGGGGTTTATTTAGGAGGTAGAATGCCTCAGAGCTCAATCCCCAGTACCAAATAAATTAAAAAATGATATTTCATGTATGTTGAGAGTCTAAGACATCTTTTCCATCTTTTCCAACTTGCTCACCTAGCCTCCAGTTTTTCAGATTCCCATATGTAAGCATTATTACCAACAAGAAGCAGAGAGCTCTGGAGAAAGCACTGAAATGGGAGATTGGAGATCTGGTTCTGTCTCAACTTGCCACTCATTAGCTGAGCCACTCGAGGAAATCATGTCTTCGGGCCACAGTCAACTCATCTGTAAAATAAGATGTCAAGCTACATGATTGCAAAGGTCTTTTCCAGCTCTAACATCCTACTATTCTACAAATACAAGTCCTGAGGTCTCACTAACGCACTGCTTTCATCCAAGAGTTTGCAATCATAACACTAAATTTTAAAAAAAAGTTTAAAGTAAAGTGATGGGGTGACTTCAAGACAACTGGGAAATTGTTGTCTGCAATTGAGAAAGACACAAACAATGGCCTGTGACCTTGGTTGCTCTGAGTACACAATCAACAACTGCCTTAGGTCAGGTTCCCTTGAAGTAGGGTCAGATGTCAACAATACCTGTTCAAGTGATTTGCTGGGGTGGATTCTCAGAAGGAAAGTGAAGGAAAACAATAGAGCTCAGCAAGGATGGACCTCAGCTGAACAATAGCATTCGTTTGTTTCCAGGTGAAGCTCTGAGACAGACCCGAGTCACCTCGAGGCTAGAGGGCTGATGGTTGGCACCCCATGTCAGTCAGTCAAGGGACCAAGGTTTGGGCAGCACAGCCCCCAAGTCTTCCATTTAACCTAGGGAAGTTCTTTGTAAAAGAAAGGGGAAGCTTTGAGTTGTTAGTGATTGACATACTCAGAGTCCTTGCAAGATGGCCACTTCAGCTGATAAAAGAAATCTGGGCAAGGAACCAATGCCATCCTCTGATCAAAATTTATCTGTTAGCCAGGCACAGTGGCATCCTGCTTCAAACAAAACTAAAAGGGTTGAGTATGCAGCTCAATGTTAGAACATCTCTGGGTTCAATCCCCAGTACCACATACACCAAAATATTCCTTTGCTTCTTAGAGCAAATGCTTAGAAAAAAGTGAGTGTTTCCACATTTGAGGACAAATGTTAATACTGAAATAGTTCAAGCTCTCAGTGCAGCCATGCATTTACTCACTCATGTATCCATATATTTAATTAATAAAAATAAGTTGAATCTTGCACCCTATGACTCTCTGCAATATCCCATGACTGTGACTGTTTAATGCTCCTTAGCATTAAATTAGAAAAGCCGGGCATATGTGGGGAGCCATTAAGTACTTTCCCATTTCCTTGGCCATTGTGGGGAACCATTAAGGTCTTCCACTTATCTTTACTAAAAGAGTACTTCTGACTGTCCTTTGCCCATAGTCAACAAGGTTTGGAGTCATAGGGGTTTCAAAGTAATTAAGACTCTCTCAGAACAATTGATGCTATTGTTCTGTCTGCTAGATAAGATTAGGTTTGTGTTGTACCAGGGTATTGTTTGACTTGCCTGTGATGTATGTACTTTGGACTTGTCTTTCTTGCATTCCTGTGCAACCCAAAGCTAGAAACTGTATAAAAGGTCCATGAGAGAATAAACTTTGCACTAGTAGTGACTAGCAGCCCTCACATGCTTGAATTCTTTAATCCTCATTCCTCTCTTGGGAACCCGTACTTTTGCCAGCTGGCTCCAGAAGGCATGGTGGTGCACACTTGTAATCCCAGTACTTGGGATGCTGAGACAGGAGGATTGTGTAGGTTTAAAGCCAGCCTTAACTACTTAGAGGTTCTCAGAAACTTAGTGAGAACCTGTTTCCAAACAAAATATAAAAGCTGGGCATGGTGGCACACACTTGTAATACCAGTGCTTGGGAGGCTGAGAAAAGAGGATCTCATAGATTCAAAGTCAGTCTCAGCTACTTAGTGGGGCTCTCAGCAACTTAGTGAGACCCTATTTCAAAATAAAATATAAAATATGCCTGGGAGTATAGCATGAAGGTAGAAAAGCCCCTGGGTTCCACCCCCAGTACCACACACAAAAAATAAAATAGAAAATAGGTCTGGGAGTGTACCCTAGAGGTAGAAGGCCCTGGATTCAATCCTCAGTACTATACCAAAAAAAATTTTTTTTGTAAAAAATAGATTTTTCTTTTCTTTTTGTTTTTTGGTACTGTGGATTGAAACCAATGGAATTCTACCTCTGGACTACACCTCTATCCCATTTTATTTTATAATAAGTTCTCACTAAGTTGCTGGGGCCAGACTCAAACCTGTCGTCCTCCTATCTCAGCCTACAACCCTTAGGATTACAGAAGTATGTTACCATGCCCACCTTAGAAAACATACTTTAACACAAGAATTGATCATTGGGTGGGATGGATTCTTATGCTCTCTTTCCTGAAGAGTGTCTCTGAAGAGGTGGATGTAAAACTCTGCTATGCCCCAGCAGTTCAGAGAGTGGACCTGAGCATTTCAGGAACATTATAACCAGCAATCTGTGGTGTCAAGATCCCAGACCCAAGTGATAGGTCGGGTCCCTCCCTTCTCCCACAGGACCCTGCAGCGGGAACAGGAGGCAGAAACCCAGAAGCCAGAAGTGGAGATATCACAAGACTCCAGGTGTCACGAAAATCCAAACATCACGAGACAGACTCCAGGCATTGCGAGACTCCGGTTGTCACAAGAGAATTGGCATTCCCACACTGCTAGCCCCACCCCAAACCCCAATTTAAATATCGGGGTGCTTCTGTTCCCCCGCGCAACTCTGTGGACCATGTGGCTCATTGGTCTCTTCCCAAATGGCTTTGAATAACTTGGCTGGTGTTTACTTCCTTCGCAGCTCCCCAGCTCAATTTCAATATTGTATTTGGTGCACGAGCCTGGGAGGATTTTTTATTTTTTCCCTTTTTTTTTTTTTTTTTTTTGGTTGCTGTACTATTCCTTGAGCCCTGGACTCTCTGACCCAACCTTCAATTGGACCAACCACTTTATTTTGAACTGGGTGTGCCCGAGGTCCTGACCGTTTTCTTTCAAACCAGGTGCACCTGAGGTTCCTCAACAGGCTTGTTGGGTGGAGCACACCCACCAGCCACTTGCCCTCAAGGTCCTGCACCAGACTCACTGGGTGGCATGTGGCCTGACCCCAGCCCTGATGCTCATGCCCTGCTGCTGCCCAGGTCCTGCCACACTGGCCCCTGCAGGTCCAGCCCCTGCAGCACTAGCCCTCACAGCTGCTTTGGCCCCACCATGCGCCCACTGCCACCTTTCAGGCTCGACGCTCCTGCACCCCACAGAGGTCTTTCAAACAAGGAAAGCTCCCTTCTTGCTTCTTGCCTCTCCAGACTTGGGTCCTCCCTTTCTGCTGGTCCAATGAGATCTAAAATCCAAGCGCTTGGTGACCCATTGTCCTCCAGTCCACTGGCACCTCCAGTCCACTGGGACCACTCACCATTTGACCCCGGTGATGACTGGGCTCTTCGGGTCAAGAACCCTTGTTCCTGAACAATTGATCAGGAACATGGGGACGCCTGTTTCCTGTTCTTTGTTCTCTTCTGCCAACCAGACTTGGGAAGCCAGAATTCCAAAATAATGGGTCACTGCAGCCCAAAAATGAAACTTTGGACTTTAATACCCTGACTGGGATCAGCAAATTTTGTAATCAGTCTGGTACATGGTCAGAAGTCCTTTATGTCCAGGCTTTCTTTTTCTTGCGCTCCCGTCCCTCCGACTGCTCTCCCCCATCAGTCACCATTTTCCCGTTAGCCACTGTTTTATGATGGTGCATAGTCACTACCTACCATTGCCATCTTGGTCGCCATCTTGTGACATTACACAATCACGACATTATGCAGTCGCCATCTTGGTCGCCTCATGACAGTGTGCAAGGCCGGGATGATAAGTCGGGTCCCTCCCTTCCCCCACGGGACACCGCAGCTGGAAAGGAGATATCATGAGACTTCAGGTGTTATGACTCCAGAAGCCAGAAGCAGAGATATCATGAGACTCCAGGTGTCACGAGACTCCAAACATTGTGAGACACTCCAGGCATAGCGAGACTCTGGATATCACAAAAAAAATCAGCATTCCCACACTGCCAGCCCCACCCCAAACCCCCGCTTTAAATATCAGTGTACTTCGCTCCCCCATGTGACTCTGCAGATCGCGTGGCTCATCACTCCCTTCCTCTATGGTCGGCCTACCTGCTCGAAGGTACCGGTTCATTAGGCTGATTAAAGCTGCTTTTAATAACTTGGCTGGTGTTTACCTCCTTCACAACTCCCCAGCTCAGTTTCAACATTACACCAAGGTTATTACCTGTGCCAAAAACAGAGATCCTGGCAGTACAAGAGCCTCTAAATGGCAGTGCATTGCATTACATTAAGGGCTGTAATTCACCAGCTTTCCAAGTTGTGTACTGCGGTGTGTTTGTTTCTTTTTTCTTACATTTTTATTCTTTCCCTTTTATTAAACTTCTTTTGGGTTGCTATGGACAGCATACTTGCAAGTTAGAAAGATAATGCCAGCTTGCTATAATACCTAAAGAGGAACATTCCCTACAGCTTTCAAAATAACCCAGGTCCTCCAGGATATAGGTATTTCTATTTGACAGGAAGCTGTATATTTAAATCACCTTCTTCCTGAAAAGAATCACTGAAAAAAAAGGAAAGAAAGAACAAAAAGAAAGAAAGAAAGAATCTAAAAGCCAGGGGTGGTGGTGGTGGATGCTTGTAATCCCAGTACTTAGAAAACTGAGACAGAAGGATCACATGTTCAAGGCCAACTTCAGCAACTTAGTGAAACCCTCAGCAACCTACCAAGACCTTGTTTCAAAATAAAATAAATTAGCCAGGCATGATGGTGCACACTTGTAATCCCCGCTCTTGGGAGGCTGAGACAGGAGGATCGCGCAGGTTTGAAGCCAGTTTCATCTACTTAGTGAGGCTCTCAGCAACTTAGTGAGACCCTGTTTCAAAACAAAATAAAATAAATAAAATGGGCTGGGAGGGGAGGAGGAAGTGTATATAAGAGGTACAATGATAGAATGCCTCTGGGTTCAATTCCCAGTGAGAAAAAATTCACTTAAGGCTTCTAGAATGATTAAAAAGGAGCAACAGAAGTAGGCAGAAAATACTAGAAGAGAAAGTTTTGGCTCGATATGGTGGCGCACGCTTGCAATTTCAGCATTTGGGAGGCTGAGACAGGAGAATCGAGGTTCACGGCCAGTCTCGGCTGCTTAGAGAAGCCCTTTGCAACTCAGGCTCTGTCCCCAGTACTGAAAAAATAATAATAAATAATAAAAAAATAAGGTTGGGGATGTAGCTTGGAGGTATAATGCCCCTGGGTTCCACCCTCAGTACCACATACACACAAAAAAAGATAAGAAAAAGAAATTTTAGAAGACAAGCATTTGAATTGGTTCAAAGTTCTATGTAACAGCTCCTTCCATCCACACAGATATCTCCTGCAAGGTCTCCCTTGGGGAACTTTGCTCTTTATCTGTCTTTTGTCTGATATAAGCTCCAGTTCATTTCTTTGGACCCAGTTCTCTTCTCCCTAACTGTAAACTTTCAAGCTATTTCTTACTTCCTTAGCCTCTATGCTGAGTGTTGTGATATTGGTTGCTCTTCATCTATATTTTATTTATGGACTGGGTGGGATCAGCCCCATCCATTCCATAAATAGACTGGAATCATGGATCCCTATGAGAAAAAGAGCCCTGGATGTCGTAGGCATGGAGAAGGGTATAACTTTTATCTTCTGAAGCCTCGGGTCTTCAGATGATCTTGTATCTCAATGACAATGTTTCTCAATCAGGCTTAGTTTTGCTCCTAATGTGACAATATCGGGTGACATTTTTCAGCTGTCATAGCTAAAGAGAAGGGTACTTCTGATACCTACTACACAGAAGCCAGGACTGTTGCTAAGCATCTTGCAATGCACAGGATAGCTCCCAGAAACAACGAGTTATCTGATTTAATTTTTTTTTTTTTTTTTTTGGTGGTTCTGGGGGTGGAACCCAGGGGCTTTCTACCTCCGGGCTATACTCCCAGACCTTTTTTATATTATATTTGGAAACAGGGTCTCACTAAGTTGCTGAGAGCCTCACTAAGTAGCTGAGGCTGGCTTCGAACCTGTGCGATCTCCTGTCTCAGCCTCCCAAGCGCAGGGATTACAAGCGTGCGCCACCATGCCCGGCTCTGATTTAAATTTTTAACAGAGGTCTTTTCTCTGCCATTGTAATGTACGTACTTGACTGATCCTTTCTATCTTCTCACAAGGCTTTCAGGATCAAGCAAATCCTGGTCAAGAGACATACTCAAAAATGATCCTATCTACCCCACCCACCAGTGGATTTGGATGGAAGTTGGTAATAAAATAAAGTACATGCTGGGTGTGGTGGTGCACACCTATAATCCCAGGTTTGAGGCCAGTCTGAGCAACTTAGCCAGGCCTCTCAGCATCTTAATACGACTGTGTTTCTAACAGAAAATAAAAAGGGCTTGGGATGAACCACTGAGGAAGGACCCTCCTGGAGTTAACCCCCAAGTACCAATAAAACAAAACCAAACAAAAACATCTACAATGCTGAGTTGGTTGAAAAACCCTGCCCTGGGATACTAAGCATGCTGACGGTTCTTACTAAAAGACTCCTTCTCGTCTCTGGCACATCCTTTCAGCGGCATTGAAAACTGATCTCTTCCATATAACATGACATCTGTTTTTATTAACAAAGGGCCCCTGAGTTTCCTGTATCTACTTCTAGCTGCCAATGAAGTGCGTGCAGTGGCCAAGAGCCAGGTCTTGCCGCTGTGTGAGCTGATCCTTCCCTCTAGTGGCGAGTGTTGCAAGTGCAGCTAAGACAGTGGTCCCCACGCCCGCCACAAATAGGAGGTGGTACTGGAAATTGGAGTACTGCACCAACGGGCTCTCCCCTCAACATCCAAGAAAGAAAAACTGCTAGAAACATAGCAGAACTTTGAAAATCATACAGGAGGTCAGCTTTAAATAAGTCTTATTTATCTAGTAACTGTAAAATCTTGACTTTTTAATGAAAATAGAAATGAAAACCCACCTCTATCAAGTATAACTTACCTGTGTCCTTTAAATATTTTATTTATTCATTTATTCATTTATTTATGTACCTATTTTATTTGGGGGGATCAAACCCAGGGGAATTCTATCTCCCAGCTACACCCCCAGGCTTTTAATTAATTTTTAATTAATTAATGAATTTTTTAAAAAAATTTTTGTAACTGGGGACTGAACTTAGGAGCATTTTACCTTCCAGCTACACCTCTAGCCCTTTTTATTTTTATTTTGAAACAGGACCTCACTAAGTTGTTGAAGTTGGCTTAGAACCTGTGATCATCCTGTCTCAATCCCCCAAGTACTGGGATTACAGATGTCCGCCACTATACTTGGTTTATTTTTATTTTGAAACAGGGTCTGGTTATGCTGCTGAAGGTCTCACTAAATTGCTGAGGCTGGCCTCAAACCAGAAATCCTTTCATCTCAGCCTCTCAAGTACTAGAATTACAGGAATACAGCACCACACCTGGCTATTTTTTAAATTAAGTTCATTTTAACTGATACATAAAATGTAAAATTGTACATATCAGTGAGATAGCATGTGATGTTTTAACACATGTGTATGTTGTATAATGCTTAAATTAGGATAAACACATCTATCTCCTCAAACATTTTATCATTTATGTTTAAAACTTTCTAAACCCTTTCTTCTAGCTTTTTGAAATGTAAAGTACATTACTGCGTTTTGTAATCACCTGACTGAGCAATAGCACATGAGAATATTTTGCTCCTATATAACTATAATTAATAACCACTGATCAACCTTTCCTGTCCCTCTGTCCCCTCCTTCGGGATTTCAGACACCATGTATAAGTTTGAAATGGTAAATTCAAGCACAGACATTTACAGCTACGTGATCTTGGGTAAGTGACTTCATAAAAAAATTTTTTTTAAATAATTCTTTCATCTATACGACATATTTACCTTACAAGGTTTTGAGAAGAGCAATGTGAGAATAGTGTACCATAGCTCTAATGAGTATTAGGTTATCTGGGTGCCCTAAACTTGGAAGGTTTTTTTTTTTTTTTTTTTTTTTGGTACTAGGGATGGAACCCAGAGGCATTCTACCTCCGGGCTATACCCCCAGCCCTATTTTATAATTTTTTTTAGAAACAGGGTCTCACTAAATTGCTGAGAGCCTCACTAAGTAGCTGAGGCTGGCTTCGAATGTGTGCAAGCCTCCTATCTCAGCCTCCCAAGCACTGGGATTACAAGCATGCGCCATCACGCCCAGCAAACTTGGATTTTATAAAAAGTCAGCATCCGTCATCTTCTTGATTTGCACTGGGGTGGGAAAGGAAGAAGTGGGCAGCTCTGCTTTGGCCTGCTCAAAAGCCACACTTGGCTGTTGCAGCAGAAAACTGCCTGCTCTAATCCGGCATAGAAGTCTTCAATGGGTGCTACCAAAACCCCTCACAGAGGCCAGATTAGTGATGATCCATTTTTCCTCTGTCCTGACTCCTAGCCAAGACAGTCAATGATTTGAAGTCTGGGAAGAGACCTTAAATCAAGGGCCTGGTAGGAGTTATGAATCCCTCAGCAACTCTGGGCGGGCTTGACTTCATGAGCATATTCAATGACCTGCTACTGCTCCTCCTCTCCCTTACCTCAAGGGGATGCATCCCAGGTGTTTGTGTTCTAATCCGGAGCTCACTTTGAAAAAGAAATAAAGGAGAGAAAGAAATCTCTGTGCTTATCAGTGCAAATATAGTTGGTAAGAATATGAAGAAATGTAATGTAAATCATAAAAGCAGACTTGCAGTTACTGTGTAACATAGAAGCTGGCTTTTTAATTAATTTTTTTACTGTACCAGTAAGCCAATGAGTGCCATACTCTTCTCTCTCTCTCTCTCTCTCTCTCTCTCTCTCTCTCTCTCTCTCTCTCTCTCTCTCTCTCCATATATATATATATATATATATATATATATATATATATATATTCACAATCAAGTTAAAAATATACTATATCACAGCCAGGCATGGTGGCCTATAATCCCAGTACTTGGGAGGTTGAGACAGGGAATTCACAGGCTCAAGACCAGCCTCAGCAACCTAGTGAGACCCTATTTCAGAACAAATAATAAAAAGGGCTGAGCATGCAGCTCAGAGGTAAAATGCCCCCGTCTGACAAAACATACAAACAAACTGTATCACTAATACTCTTGATTGCACAAAGGATAATATTATAATCAGAAAAAAAGCTGAAGTATCAATGACTCCGTTTCTCAAACGTCTGAGTGTTTCATTAGACTTCAGTGTGAGGCAGTTTAAAATACTATTTCAAAAGCTGGATGTGGTGGTGCACTTTTGTAATCCCAGCATTCTGGAGGCTGAGACTGGAGGATCCGGGTTCACGGACAGCTTCAGCTTCTTAGAGAGCCCTTTGCAACTCGGTGAGACCCTGTTTCAAAATAAAGAATAAAAAATAGGGCTGGGGATGTAGCTCAGAGATAAAATGCCCCTGAGTTCCATCCCCAGTACCATAAAAAATAAAAAAAAATATTAATTCAACCAATTTATTTTGCTTACATTTTTCTTTTGTGCATGTCCAGGCATCAAATATGATAAAAATTAGTATTTAAAGGACCATGGTGGAACATGTGCTTAGCATATATATATATATATATATATATATATATATATATATATATATGTGTGTGTGTGTGTGTGTGTGTGTGTGTGTGTGTGTGTGTGTTTAATGCCAGCACCAAAAAAAAAAAAAAAAAAAAAAAAAAACTAAAACCAAAGTAATTTTCTCAACAAATATATGATAAAAATTCTAGGTCATAATAAAAAGAAGAAAATTTTCTCATTCTCATGTCTGTTTGGTTCCTATAACCTTCACTCTGATACTGATGCAGTCAGAATTACATAGCCAAGGTTAGCCTGAGAGGCATTCGACATTCTTTCCTAGCAGAATTTTGACCTGGAAACTTTGACCTATACTTTTTCTTGTAGATATGTGGGAGCCAGTTCTGAGTTTTGGAGGCATTACTTCTCAAAATAATATCCTCTCACCAAACTAAAGTTTCAGCAGGGGAGGGGACACAAATTATTACCAGGAATTCCTTTGTTGTTGTTGTTGTTGGTTTTTTTTTTTTTTTTTTTGGTGGTACTAGGGATGAAACCCAGAGACTTTCTACCTCCAGGCTATACTCCCAGACCATTTTATATTTTATTTGGAAACAGGGTCTCACTAAATTGCTGAGAGCCTCACTAAGTAGCTGAGGCTGGCTTCGAATCTGTGCGATCCTCCTGTCTCAGCCTCCCAAGTGTGAGAATTACAAGCATGCACCACCACGCCCAGCTTGTCTTTTATTTTTAAACAGGGTTTCTCTAAGTTGTGGAGGACCTCACAAGTTGCTGAGGCTGGCAGTGAACCTGCAATTTGACTGTCTCAGCTTCTCAAATACTGGGATTACAAGCATGTACCACCACACCCAATTTACCTTTGACCTTAAAAGAAAAAAAAGTGTGTGTGTGTGTGTGTGTGTGTGTGTGTGTGTGTGTGTGTGTGACTAAGGATAGAACCCAGGGGCCTTCTATCTTCATACTACCAGACATATAGCCCCAGACCTATTTTATTTTTTATTTGGAAACAGGGTCTTGCTAAGTTACTGAGAGCCTCACTAAATTGCTGAGGCTACCTTCAAACCTGCAATCCTCCTGTCTCTGCCTCCCAAGTACTGGGATTACAAGTGTGCACCATCATGCCTGGTGAGACCAGAAAATTTTATAACCCTTTTAATACATCTGAGCCAGTGGATGAAATAAAAATCATTCATAAATGAGTGTGTAGGAAATAATTTAACTCTGATAATATTTGATACATAATATATTTAACACTAATAATATAAACATCAATGAGACATTCGAAATTTTGCAGAAAAACTACTTTTGTATATTACTTTTGTGATTGCAATTGAATGCAATTATACTTTAGCATAATCTTTTCACATACAATGATTTTGCCAGAATTGCTGACATTTATTTTAGTTTTTCACTTATTTAAAACAAAGAATGATTAACATATTCCAATCACTGTCAAACACCTGTTCACTGACCCATGATAATTTAAACGCTTTCTTACCTTCCTAAATTGAGAAAATTTCTTAAGACTTTTTTTTAATCACTCTAACAATTCATAGGTAATTGGATGAATGAACAAATGAATCCCTTTGTCAATCAACAAACTTATTTATGGCTCCATAGAAGAACAATGCCCTTATGGAACAAACAGAGCTGACAACCAATCTCATGAAAGACACATTAAATGAGACACTGTACCTGAAAGCACCTTGAAACGATACTTAGAACATCAAAAGTATTTAAGTAAAGTTAGTAGAATTTAAGTCCAAATGCAGGACACTCCTCAGTTGCTTATTTCAACAATAAAAATATGTAAATTATAAAGACAGTAATCTTCATAAAAAATTCCTGCCATAAAAGAAGCACTCCAAAAACATGTTTGATAAGTAAATGCCAATAGTTCCTAGAGCTAAGTACTATCTTAATAGACTTTCCCAGAGTTTTGTTTCCTGTGTATTTTTACATATACATACTGTGTATATATCTTATATTCTAACTTTATGGCTTTATATTATACAATTGCCAATCCCCATAAACATTAACGATATTTGGAGAAATAATTTTAATAGCTCCTTAATTAATTTTACATTCTTTAGTTTATAGTTCCTCTATTATTTGATAAAAAGATTGTTAAATTCATATTTAAGCATTAAAACTAAAACTAGCTGGGTGTGATGGTGCACACCTGTAATCCCACGTTGGGAGGCTGAGACAGGAGGATTACAAGTTCAAAGCCAGCTCAGCTACTTAGTGAGGCTCAATGAACTTAGTGAGATCATGTTTCCAAATAAAATATAAAATAGGTCTGAAGGTGTAGCTTGGAGGTAGAAGGCCCCAGTATCACTCCCTCCAAAAAAAACAAAACAAAACAAAAAAAACTAAAACTATAATAAGTATTCCAAATGCACTTATTATTTCTTAGCATTGATTTGCAGGAGTGTTAACAAAGGGTTAAATGTGCAGTGAATATCTGTTGATTTTTCCTGGCTGCTCTTCATTTCCCATCTTTTGGTGACACCTCAATTTGGAAAATCACCCTGTATTCCAAGTGGTTTGAGTTCACCTCTGACTCTAAAGTGTGTGTGATAGGACTAACCTATAGACAATCAGAGCATTCTACCCTCCTAGTTGCAATGACAGGCAGAGGACTGAGATGTAACTAGGTGATGAGGCTCATCCTGGGTTTATCCCTGAATTACTATGCAAAGCCATTCCCTTTCAGGAAGAATCTCTACCTGGAAAGATAGGAACCCAACTTTCTAGCAGCCACTGGAGAGAGCTTGCCTTACTTGCAAACACAAAGGAAAAGCAGAAGCTAGCAATGAAAAGATGCAGAATCCTATCCCAGCCTTGCTGGCTCCAGCAACAGCCTCACCACATGGCAGGCTTGAATCCCAGCCTTGCTGACCCCAGAACCGGCTTGGCTCCATGGCAGGCTCCAATCCTGGCCTCAGAGGCCCCAGCACTGGCCTTGCCTCACAGAAGGCTCTGATCCCAGCCTCACTGGTGCTGGCACCAGCCTCACCTCTCAGCAGGCTTCAGTCCCAGCCTCGCGGGCCCAGCACTGGCCTTGCCTCATGGCAGGCTCCAATCCCGGCCTCGCTGGCCCTGGCACTGGCCTCACCACTTGGTAGGCTCCAGTTCCGGCCTCTGAGGCCCAAGCATCGGCCTTGTCTCATGGCAGGCTGCGATCTCAGCCTCGCTGGCCCCAGCACCGGCCCCACCCCTCGGCAGGCTCTGATCCCAGCCTTGGAGGCCCCAGCACTGGCCTTACCTCACAGCAGGCTCTGATCCCAACTTCAGAGGCTCCAGCACTGGCCTTGCCTCATGGCAGGCTCCAATCCCAGCCTCACTGGCCCCAGCACTGTCCTCACCCCTTGGCAGGCTCCAATCCCGGCCTCAGAGGCCCCCGCACGAGCCTTACCTTATGGCAGGCACTGATCCCAGACTCGCTGGCCCTGGCACCGGCCTTACCCCTCTGTAGGCTCTGGTCTCAACCTCGGAGGCCCAAGCACCAGCCTTGCCTCATGACAGGCTCTAATCCTGGCCTCATTGGCCCCTGCACAGGCCTCACTGCATGGCAGGCTCCGATCCCAGACTCACTGGCCCTGGCACTGGCCTTGCTGCCCCGCAAGTTCCTATCCTGGCCTCAGAGGCCCAGGCACCAGCTTTGGTGTGCATCAGGCTCTGGTCTCTGTCACTATGAGCAGGTCGTCTATAGATGTTCCCTTTTTTCTTCCTTTTTTTTTTTTTTTTTTTTTTTTTTTTGGTGTTACTGGGGTTCCTGGAAACCCTTCTACCTTTAGGCTACACTCCCAGATACCTATTTTTTTAATATATATTTTTATTTGGAAACAGGGTCTCTTAAGCCAGCGTGGCTGGCTTCAAAGCTGTGCAATCCTCCTGTCTCTGCCTCCCAAGTGTGGGGATTACAAGCATGCATCACCACACCCACCGTTCTTCCTTTTTTTTTTTTTTTTTTTTTTAATATGAGAAAGCAGTACGTGTCTTTTGCAAAATCTGGAACCCCAAATACCTAGAGGCAATTAATTTTGTCTTCTCTCCAAAGCCAGAGGTCCATAGCTTCACTTTGGAGAGCAGATTCTGCTGCTTCACATGCACCTTGGCCTCCCGCTCTGTACAGAGGAGCATGGTAGCCATGAGGGCTGATGTCTCCCAGAACACGCAGTGTGGTGGCCCATTCCAACTATGCAGGGTTCCCTATGATACACCCCAAACCCTTTTACCACTTAGCCTGTTGTCCAGAATTCACGAGGATGTGTGGCAGGAGCAGTCTACTCTTGGAGAAATTTCCTCAAAAGTTCAAAGTGGATTGGACTGGATCTGTCTGCCCCCCTAAATACTGGTTGCCACCACCGCTGCTGCTGCCACCACCATCTCAGTTCTCTCCTGAACACCTTTCATACACAGTATATTTTCCAGAATTCCCGAGCATGTGTGGCAGTAGCAGTTTACCTTTGAGGACATTTCTTTAAAATTTTAAGGTGGGTTGGATTTTGGATCTCTCCCTCTACCAAATACTGACCACCACTGCCACTGCCACAGCCATCTCGTTTCTCTTCTGAGCACCTTATTCACACAGTATGTTGTCCCAAATTTCCAAGCATGTGCGGCAGTAGCATTCTACCTTTTGGGGGATTTCTTCAAAAGATCAAGGTGGATTGAATCAGATCTCTGCCTCTCCCAAACACTGGCCACCGCTGTTGCTGCTGCCTCCACCATCTCAATTCTCTCCCAAGCACCTTCCCCACACAGCATGTTGTCCAGAATTCCTGAGCATGCAGGCAGTAGCATTTTACATTTGGGGCGATTTCTTCAAAAGATCAAGGTAGATTGGATCATATCTCTGCCTCTCCAAAATACTAGTCTCAGCCGCCTCCACTGCCGCCACCACTGCCACCACAGCTGCCACCGCTGCCGCCACACCACCATCACCGCCACCGCTACCACCATCTCAGTTCTCTCCCAAACACTTTTCCCACACAGCAAGTTGTCCAAAATTCCTAAGCATGCGTGGCCATAGCAGCTTACCTATGGGGCAATTTCTTTGAAAGATCAAGGTGGATTGAATCAGATCTCTGCCTCTCCCAAATACTGGCCTCCACCGCCTCAGCTGCCACAGCCTTCCTCCTGGTTCTCCACTGAGCTCCTTCCATAAATGGTATGATGTCCAGAATTCTTAAGCATGTGCGGCAGGAGCAGTCCCCCTTCACAGAGATTTTTTTCCAAAAGTTCCAAGGTGGATTGGATAGGATTTTCCTGCATCTCCTGAATCCTGGCTGCCACCGCAGCCATCTTAGCCCTCTCTAGTTTTTTGTTTTTTTTTTTTGTTTGTTTTTTTGTGGTGGTACTGGGGTTCGTGGAAGCCCTTCTACGTCCAGACTACACTCCCAGGCCTATTTTTAATTTTTTTTATTTGAAAACAGGGTCTCTTAAGCCAGCGAGGCTGGCTCTAAACCAGCACGATCCTCCTGTCTCCGCCTCCCAAGTGCGAGGATTACAAGCGTGTGCCACCACGCCCGGCGTCTCTCTAGTATTTTTTAATAAGAGAAAACAGTATGTGTATTTTGAAGATGTTGTGAGATCAAGCACTTAGCAGCAATAAATTTTATCTCCTCTCCAAGAGCAGAGGCCCACAGCCTCACTGCATAGAGCAGGATCTACTGTTCCATGCATATCAGGGCCCCCAGCGCAGCATAGAGGAGTGCAGCGGCCAGGCACGCAGTGCTCCCTGGGACATGGCTGGGCTTCCCACCCGGCACTACTGGGCTCCCTCTACCACATCCAGATCATTTTTTTTTACAAGGTATGTTTTTTTGTTTGTTTGTTTTGTTTTGTGGGTCTGGGGAACCCAGGGGCATTTGACCTCTGAGCTACATCCCCTGCCCTATTTTTTATTCTTTATTTTGAAACAGGGTCTCACTGAGTTGCAGAAGGCCTCAGTAAGTAGCTGAGGCTGTCCGTGAACCATGATCCTCCAGGTCTCAGCCTCCTGAATGCTGGGATTACAAGTGTGCACCACCACACCCAGCTCAACAAGGTATGTTGTTAAGAGTTCCCCAGCATGCGCGACTAAAGTGGTATTTTCTCTAATCTCTTCTAAGATGTTCTTCCAAAAATCACTTTTCTTGTGTGGCGGGTGCATCCTTGTCATCTTGCTTCTAATTCCACCATTATCCACTCTCTCCTGTATTCTAGATAGGAAGTCATGGCTAGAAATGTCTCCTTCAGTCTTCCCACTCAGAAATTAAACCTAGATATGAAGTTACAGCTGGAAAGGTCTCCTTAAGTCGTCCCACTCAGATATTAATCCAAAATCTGGTGTCCAGGGCTTCTCCGAGGAATGCCTGTTCTTTTTGGTAGCCATGGTCACCAGTGTGACCACAGCCACCACCATCTTCCCTTCTACTGTTAACTTTTAACTAGTCAGAAATATTTTATGTAACCAGTAGCAGTTAATTTACTTTTTGTATAAATTTTGTTTATGCTGCAATATTAATTCCTTACTCTTCTTTTTTTTTCATTTTTTTCTTTTTCTTTTCTTTTCTTTCTTTCTTTCTTTCTTTTTTTTTTTTTGTACTGAGGATTGAACCCAGAGGCATTCTACCTCTGAGTTATACTTCCAGGCCTATTTTTTATTTTTATTTTGAAACGGGGTCTGGCTAGATTGACAAGAATCTCACTACTTGCTGAGGCTGTCCTTGAATCTGCACTCCTCCTGTCTCAGCCTCCCAAGTGCTAGTAGTACAGTTCGCAGCTTACTCTTGCTTTCTTAAATTTGTCACTATACGCGGGGCGTAGTGGCACACGCTTGTAATCCCAGCATTTGGGAGGCTGAGACCAGAGGATCGCGGTTCATAGACAGCCTCAGCTACTTAGTGAGGCCCTTTGCAACTCAGTGAGACCCAGTCTCAAACTAAAGAATAAAAAATAGGGCAAGGGGTGTGGCTCAGAAGTCAAATGCCCCTGGGTTCCATCCCCAGACACGCAAAAAATAAATAAATAAATAAATAAAATAAAATAAAATAAAATAAAATAAAATTGTCACTATACCTAATGGTTACTTGTCAAGATATTTAGCATATAAAAAGTAGAGCTTTGTTTTGTTTCTATGTTTTTAACAGCTTCAATTGAAGCTGAGACTTACCATAAATAAGTTGAATAGTAGGCCTGGTATGCTATGTCTTGTTACATAAAGCTATTGTCAAAATCTTAGTAAATCTAATTTTTAAAAAATCTTAAAAAAAAAAAAAAACAGACTTCCGGGCGTGGTGGCGCACACTCATAATCCCAACATTCAGGAGGCTGAGACTGGAGGATCATGGTTCACGGACAGCCTCAGCTACTTAGTGAGGTCCTCTGTAACTTAGTGAGACCCTGTTTCAAAATAAAGAATAAAAAATAATACAGGGGATGTAGCTCGGAGGTCAAATGCCTCTGGGTTCCATCCCCAGACACACACACAACACACACACACACACACACACACACACACACACATACACACTGAAAAAAAAAGTATATATATGTTTAAGACTGATCCTTTACTGCTAAATTAAATTACTTTCACAACTTATACCTGGTTGTGGTACCACATGCCTATATTTCTAGTACTTGGAAGGCTGAGACAAGAGGATTACAGATTCCAAGGCAGCCTTAGCAAGACCTTAAAAACTGCTTCAAAATATAAAATACCAAGGGCTGGGGTGTAGCTCAGAGGCAGAATGTCCCTGGGCCCAGTCCCTAGTATGTATGTACACACACACACACACACACACACACACACACCTATTATAGTTTATACACACAGTAGCATTGAATATAGGTTAACATCCTACTGTTATCAGTGCTACACACTGCTATTTTAAAACCTCTACTAGTTTTATGGGAAAAGGTTATTTTAAGTTATATTTCTTCTTTCTGTGGTGAAGCTCAATCCCAGGAAAATATATATTTAAAAAAATATTTTTTGGTGCTGAGGATTAAACCCAGGGACATTCTATCTCTGAGCTATGCTCTCAACCTGATTTTATTTATTTTTTATTTGTAAACAGGGTCTCGCTAAGTTACTGACAGCTTAAGTTGCTGAGGCTATCCTCAAACCTGTGATCCTCCTGTCTCAGCCTATCTCCCAAGTCCTGGGATTACGAGCATGCACCAACATGCCTGGCTTTAAATTGTGTATCTTTAAATAACTGGTTATGATAATTTTTAACATGTTAACTATTTTGATTTTGTTAAATATATTTTGCCCATTTATACATTATTGCTGTTAATAATGTTTTATGCAATCTGAATTAAATTTTTTTTTTCTGCAGTACTGGGGATGGAACCCAGGGAAATTCTACCTCCAAGCTACACCCTCAGCCCTATTTTTTATTCTTTATTCAGAAACAGAGTCTCACTAAGTTACAGAGGACTTCCCTAAATAGCTGAACCAAGATCTTTCTATCTCAGCCTCCAAAATGTTGGGATTACAAGTGTGTGCCACCACGCCCAGCTGAATTAATTTTCTACTAGGTTTTCTTTAGCTTTTATTTTCCACATAAATTACAAATATATTCTATTGCTTGACTTTTATCTACATAAGATCTAAAGATCTATTCCCCCCTTCCAGGAAAATGTCTCCAATTCAAACATAAAAAAAAGCCGGGCGTGGTGGCACACGCTTGTAATCCCCGCACTTGGGAGGCTGAGACAGGAGAATCACACAGGTATGAAGCCAGCCTCAGCTACTTAGTGAGGCTTTCAGCAACTTAGTGAGACCCTGTTTCCAAATAAAATATATATATTAAAAAAAAGGTCTGGGAGTATAGCCCAGAGGTAGAAGGCCTCTGGGTTCCACCCCCAGTACCACCAAAACATAAAAAAGATACAATATGAAAAGCAAGCATATTTTATCTGTATTCTTATTTGACTTCCTTAGTAGAAAACATTACCTTTAGCTTTTAGGACACTAAGCATGTGTCGGGAATCCAGCCCAACAGTGGCAGGGCTTGGAAAGATGATGAGTATTGATGACTCGAATACACATCCACGAGCCGGGAGTCAAGTCAAGCAAGATCTCATTTATTTCTCTCCAAGCAATCATATATATAGCACCAAACCACGAGGGGAATTCCCATGGGAAATAGCCTAGCCTATCGGGGATAAAGATCACTAGCACGTAGTTTACAGCCAATCCCAGGCCAGTACATGAGCCATTCATGTGTGCAGAAAGCTCCTTTAAAGGTAGAAAGGGAAAAACCGCTCAGTCTCCCCACCCATAATGAATGGGGAAACCACGCCTTCCTAGCTTCCTCCAGGAGCCATCTTTGCCCCTTTTTTGCTGAATCACTTTACTTAAAGTTTTGCCTTAGGCTGCAGGCCACTCAGGCCGATGGAGACTGCATCTCCTTAGGCGCTGTATGGACACACCCCATCAAGCATGGGCGAGTCTTCTTACCTATTCTTGGTGCTTTTCTTTTCTTTTCTTTCCTTTCCTTCTTTCTTTCTTTCTTTTTCCCTATGGTACTGGGAGTGAAATCTAGGGGCATTCTACCTCTGAGCTACAATCCCAGCCCTATTTTTTATTCTTTTTTTTCAAACAGGGTCTCACTGAGTTGCAAAGGGCCTCACCAAGTAGCTGAGGCTGTCAATGAACCGCCATCCTCCTGTCTCAGCCTCCAGAATGCTGGGATTACAAGCAGGCACCATCACGCTCGGTTTCTTGGTGCCATTCTTAATTAAATAAACATTACTATTGTATAGGTCCACAATAAAGTGAGCAATTCTCATTTCTCATACACTTTCTAGGAGTTTATCAGAGCAATAACAGAATTCTCAAGAGAAGACAGTTTAAATGATGAAAAGGCTATTAACACCATTTTTATTAAGTCTTTAAAATTATAGCATGAGGAATATAAATCCTCTTATGAAAGTCCAAGACAGCAAATACCATTAGGCTGAGGAGAACTTAATTGAAACCTCTTAGCTCATTTTATATAAGCTATTCCTACAGCAACAAGTTCTCCCAAAATGCTATCTTGTCTCATATGTATGTGCCATGCTGTTCAAGAGGATAAATAAAGCTATCTAACAGAAGTTATTATCATCTTTGTGGGTGAAATGGCTTTTCAGAAAATGTTTGTAGCCATTTAAAAAAAAAAAAAGCAGCTGCTTTAATATCTGGCTATAAATATTATGTCTTTTTTTTTTTTTTTTTTTTTTTTTTTTTTTTTTGGTGGTACTGGGGTTCCTGGAAGCCCTTCTACCTCCGGGCTACACTCCCAGACCTATTTTTTACATTTTCATTTTTGAAACAGGGTCTCCTAAACCAGCGCGCGCGGCTGGCTTCGAACCTGCGCGATCCTCCTGTCTCTGCCTCCCAAGCGCGGGGATTACAAGCGTGCGCCACCACGCCCGGCTAAATATTATGTCTTTTGACAAAATAGATACACGTCTTATGACGTTACTAATATGGCACTGTAGACTGTTGAAGAGACATTATTTATCTTTCTTACTAAGTATGAGCAATGTACTATGTGTCTCGTTATGAAAAAGCAGGATCATCCCAGAGGTGTTCCATAGATTTGTCTGTGTATTTTCTTAGTAGTGAGATAATTGTACATCAAGGAAAAATTATAGGAGCACTGAACAGGGTGATCCAATCTGTATCTCTCACTGCCGTGTGAGTGTCTCACTGTCAGTGACCTGACAGGATACAATGCCATGTCCCCAGTACAGGGCAGCTGTGATTCCTTATGTTAACAAATGGATTCAGGAATGAGAAATTAAATAAGGCCAGCCCTTTCTTGTTTTTTTGTTTTTTTTTTTTTTTTGGCGGGGGGGTAATAGTATTATAGAACTATAACCTTTGGCATCAATCTTAATATGTATTCACTAAAGTAATAAAATCTAATAAATTAACTTTTATTGAGTTCATATATGACAACACTATATTCAAACCTTCATATTATCTTTTGTGTATGTGAGTGTGGAGGAGGGGATACTGGGAACTGAATGCAGGGCCTTGTGTATGCCAGGCAAATGCTCTACCACTAAGCTACATGCCCAGCCCTTTCTATATTTTTATTTAGAAACGATGTTTTAGTAAGTTCACTAGGCTGGCCTCCAACTTGAGAATCTCCTACATCAGTGTCCCTAATAGCTGGGATCACAGGTGTGCAGAATCATGCCCAGCTGTGTTAACTTAATACTTACAACAAACCCAATCAGCCCTTTTTTACAGATGAGGAAACTAAAACTGAGCAACTCTAGAGGCAGGAACTTTCTAGAGCAGCGTGGAGCCCCCATACCCTATTTTTGTCACATAAGGGATATGTCCAAGGCCACACTGCACTCTAACAAAACAGCCAGGATTAGACCTCAGTTTTGCAAAATGTCATGTAGAAACAGTTTCCTCAGTATCAGAGGGACTTTGGGATATTTCCAATTCACCTGTATATATTTAAAAAATACAGATCCCTACCACAGAATTCAGATGTAGTATACTTCTGGTGTATTCTAGTCACCTGCATTTAAAGTAAGTTTTCCCAGTTCAAATTATTCTGTGCATGTAGGAAGGTGTCACTTCTAGTCTAGCTGTTATGTATGGGGAGGGGTGGATAATGGTGTGGAACTTGAAGGGAATCATACCAAGGCTTGCATGCATGAATTTGAACCTAAGATGTACAATTATGATACATCAATAAAAATACAAAAAACTTAAAAATAAAATAAGCTTAGCCATGTGTGGTGGTGCACACTTGTAATCCCAGTACTTGGGAGGCTGAGACAGAACCACAGGTTCACAGCCAGCCTTAGCAACTTAGTGAGAACCTCTGAAACTTAGTGAACCCTCTTTCAAAGCAAAAAATAAGCTGGGCATGGTGACACATGCTTCTAATTCCAGCATTTGGGAGGCTGAGTCCCGAGGATCGTGGTTTGTGGACAGCCTCAGCTATTTAGTGAGGCCCTTCACAACTCAGTGTGACCCTGTTTCAAAAATAAAAAGACTAAAAAATAGGGCAGGAGGTGTAGCTTGGAGGTAGAATGCCCCTGGGTTCCATCCCCAGACCCCCCCCCCCCCACACACACACACACACAAATTAGGAGTTCCAGGAAGCACAGTCACAATGGCGACCCCAGCCGCAGCAACAATAGCTGGCAGCCGCCAAATAGAACAGGTATTTCTCTGAGAAATCCCGAACATCCGATTTTGGTTTAATATCTGATTGGAACGCCAGGCGTGGTGGGGCACACTTGTAATCCCCAGGCTTGGGAGGCGGAGACAGGAGGATCTTGGAGGTTCGAAGCCAGCTGTGCTGGCTTAAGAGACCCTATTTCCAAATAAAAATATCAAAAATAGGTCTGGGAGTGTAGCCCGGAGGTAGAAGGGCTCCCAGGAACCCCAGTACAACAACAAACAACAACAACAACAACAACAACAATAAAATCTGATTGGGACAATATATAGAGACATTTATTGCCATGACTTCCTAACTAAAATATAAGAAAGAAGAGACAGACCAAGATGGCAGAGATGGCAGCAGTAGTGGCAGCCAGTATTCAGGAGAGGTAGATAAAACCAATCCAACCCACCTTGATCTGTTGGAGAAATCCCCCCCCCCCAAAAAAAAACCAGTGTCTCTGCCCCCACATGCTCAGGAATTCTGGACAATATACTATGTAGGAAAAATGCTCAGGAGGAGGGCCAACATGGTGGCAGCAGCAACAGCCAGTATTGGGGAGAGGCAGGTAGATTCATTCTAATCCACCCTGAACTTTTGAGGAAATCTCCCCGAAAGTAGACTGCACCTGACCCACATGCTCAGGAACTCTGGACAACATACTATGTTAGAAAAATGTTCAGAGTGCGTCAGATGGATCTCCACGTAGTGGGATCAGTCAGCGCCACGCGTCCTGAGAGCCAAGGGCGCTCCTGGCCACCATGCTCCTCTGCACAGCGCTGGGGCTGGGTGCCTTCGAGCAGCAGAACACGCTCTCCATGGTGATGCTGTGGGCCTCCACTTTTGGCGGGGAAATAAAACACATTGCTACTAAGTACTTGGGCCCCAAATTCCTGCAAAAGACATGTACTGTTTTCTTTTATTAAAAAATATTGAAGAGGGAAGAAGATGGTGGCGGCTGCAGTTGCAGCTGCAGCGGTGACCATGACCCCAGCAGTGATGGTTAGTAGCAGCCAAATAAGATAGGCATCCACCTAAAAAACGCTGGACAACAGATTTTGATTTAATAGCTGAATGGAAGAACAAACAGAAACATTTCCAGCCATCACATCCTATCTGAAATATAGGAGAGAGAATGGAAAATGGTAGAATTAGAGGCAAGACTGCAGCATGGTGCCTGCAACTGCAAGAAAAGTGATTTTTGGAGGGATATCCCAGAAGAGATCAGAAAGCAGACTGCTCCTGCCACACATGCACAGGAATACTTAACAACACACTCTAGGAGAGACCAAGAAGGTGGCGGTGGCCACCATTATTCAAGAGAGGCAGACAGGTCCAACAAACCACCTTGAATTTTTTAAGACATCTCTCCAAAAGTAGACTGTTCCTGCCCCACATGCTCAGGAACTCTTAACAACATAATATGTAAGAAAAAGTTTTGCGGAGACAGGCCAAAATGGCAGTAGTGTCAGCGGCCAGTATTCAGGAGAGACAGACAGATCCAATCCAATCCACCTTGAATTTTTGAAAATATCTTCCCAAAAGTACACTGCTCTTGCTGCACATGTGCAGGAATTCTAGACAACACACTGTGTAAGAAAAATGTCCGGGGCAAGTTCTTTATTTTGAAACTGGGTCTCACTGAATTGTAGAGGGCCTCACTAATTAGCTGAGGCTGTCCACGAACCTCAATCCTCCAGGTCTCAGCCTTCCGAATGCTGGGATTACAAAGCGTGGCCCAGCTCTTAGACCAAGATTTTAATGGTAACAATTAAAATCATTTTCACTGATCAGCAGGGACTGCTGTCCTATCATCAAGGACTGTGCCTCTTAATGGAAGGTTTAGCATGTATATACAAATAAAACTGTAAGCTTAAAATTTTTTGTCTTTATTCCAATTTGATTTCTAGGGGAAATCAATGTTAAGAATAAAAACTTAGTCGGGCATGATGACGTACGCTTGTATTCCCAGCATTTGGGAGGCTGAGACCTGAGGATCGTGGTTTGCGGACAGCCTCAGCTTCTCAGTGAGGCCCTCTGCAACTTAGTGAGACCATGTTTCAAAAATAAAGAATAAAAAATAGAGCAGGGGGTGTAGGTTGGAGGTCGAATGCCCCCAGGTTCCATCCCCAGACCCACACACAAAAAAAAAGAATAAAAACTTAAATCCTAGAAACATAAAAACCAAACCCATGCAGTACTAAATTAGAATGATATCTCCTGTGGAAATATCTTTCTAAATATATGACTGTTAATTTTTTAAGTGCTTTTCTATCAGTCTCAAAGCTTTAGAAATGAGCATGAGATACTTCAGCCACCTATAGACAGGATGATTACACTCCTGAAATATTCAGTAAATATGAAGGTTTGGTCATTTGAGAAAAGCTGGTGTGGAGGGGACAGACTCTTAACCCAATGACACTAGTTTTCTAAATGAGAGCCTGACAAATCATGTGTTATTTGAAGGGGAAAGTTTTCACTTTTGAAAATCAGTTACATTGTGATTTGATTTTGTTTGTGAACTTGAAAGAAATACTTTTTCTAGCTTATGAATGTAATTTACCATATGGGAAATAATGTAGAGATAGGAACAATCCACTCAGACATCCATGCCTTTATA
This sequence comes from Muscardinus avellanarius, assembly GCF_963383645.1. NCBI lineage: Eukaryota > Metazoa > Chordata > Mammalia > Rodentia > Gliridae > Muscardinus > Muscardinus avellanarius. The sequence continues at coordinate 74,899,324 of NC_137794.1, forward strand.
TAAATGTGAAATGGGGGAGGAGGAGGAAGAGGAGTGAGCCTTGGGAGAGAAAGTGGAGGAAAAAGACCACTGTATTCAAAGCCCTAAATAGAGAGACAAAGCCGGGCATGGTGGCGCAAACTTGTAACCCCAGTACTTGGGAGGCTGAGACAGGAGGATCGCAAGTTTGTGACCAGCCTCAGCTTTTTTGTGAGGTCCTCTGTAGCTTAGTGAGAGCCTGTTTCAAAATAAAGTATAAAAGCCGGGCATGGTGGCGCACGCTTGTAATCTCAGCATTTGGGAGGCTGAGACCAGAGGATCACGGTTCGTGAACAGCCTCAGCTACTCAGTGAGGCCCCTCTGCAACTCAGTGAGACCCTGTTTCAAATTATAGAATAAAAAATTGGGCGGGGGGGGGGGGTGTAGCTTAGAGGTCAAATGCCTCTGTGTTCCGTCCCCAGACCTGAAAATAAATAAATAAATAAAGATAAAAAATAGGGCTGAAAATGTAGCTCAAAAGTTGAAAGCCCCTAAGTTCAATCCCTAGTACTGCAGAAAAAAAGAAGAAAGGAAGGAAGAGAGGGAGGGAGGGAAAGAGGGAGGGAAAGAAAGAAGAAAAAAAGAGATGAGAGACCTGGGTTTTAGTCCTAAATATACAGCTAATTTATTGATCCAGTTGGCCTCCCTGGGTCTCTTGTACTTTATTAATAAAATGAAGAAGTGGAGAGTGGGAGAGAAAGAGAATCCTGAGACCCTAAAATGGGTAAGAGAGTGAATTATTTTTTACTTGGGGACCATACTGTACTGATTACAACTACGCAGCTCTACCATTATAGGCCAAAGGCAGCCACAGATAAAAGACAGATGAACATGGCTGCATTCCCATAACAGAACAAAATAAAATGTAACAGAATAAAAATTTCAAGAATAAAATTTACTGCCGGGTATGGTAGCACATTTTTGTAATCCACGCTCTTGGGAGGCTGAGACAGGAGGATCGCACAGGTTCAAAGCCAGCCTCAGCTACTTAGTGAGGCTCTCAGCAACTTAGTGAGACCCTGTTTCCAAATAAAGTATAAAAATAGGTCTGGGAGTATAGCCCGGAGGTAGAAAAGCCCCTGAGTTCTACCCTCAGTACCACACACACACACACAAAAAAAAAATAAATAAAAAAATAAAATTTACAAGAATAGTTAGCAGGCAGGATTTGGCTTACAGACTGTGGTCTGTCAACTCCTTGCTTTACAGGTTCAAATCCGTAATACTAAGAATTATGCTGTCGGGTTTTCAGAAGTATGTACTATAAAACATAATTTTATTTATTTATTTATTTTATTTTAATTTTTTTTGGTGGTACTGGGGGTGGAACCCAGAGGCTTTCTACCTCCGAGCTATACTCCCAGACCTATTTTTATATTTTATTTGGAAACAGGGTCTCACCAAGTTTCTGAGAGCCTCACTAAGTAGCTGAGGCTGGCTTCAAACCTGTGTGATCCTCCTGTCTCCGCCTCCCAAGCGCGAGGATTACAAGCGTGCGCCACCACGCCCGGCTTAACATAATTATTTTTAGATATACTACAAAAATTAATTACAGTTTAAAATAAACTTGCTTATATTCCTTATATAAAACATTCACTTTCTGATAAATTTAATAACAATTTACAAGCAAAAAAAGTTTTATAGAGTTGACATTTGGCAGCATATTTTTCTTCAATACTAATTTTCTCTCTGCCAAAAAAACCACTTACTTAAAATATACTGAAATCATACTTAAACATACAAACATATCCACACACATCTCTATAAATGTCAACTAACTGGGAGTAATTAATCATGTAGTATATGCAATTAAGAGACCAAAGTTAGGAACAAAATATGCCAGGTTTTATGTCTTACTATTGTTACTTAACCTTCCCAGAACATCTGTTTGTTCATCTATTAAACAGAAAAATAGGATGGGGAGCGCCAAGTGCTGTGTGCATGCATGTCACTGTCAACCTGATTTACATTATGATAAGAGACTATAATACAATAAAAGTATATAAAAAGTAGATGTTAGATAGATGAATTAGGTTCTTATTTCAGACCGCCCCCCCCCATAAGCTAAGTTTCCTGAAAGGCCCTGGTCTGACCAGTTAAACTACCATCCCCCTCTGACTGCACCTGGTCACTTACCTGGGAGACCTGCCTCCTCCTGGTGCCCTTGGCCAATCAGTGAAAGGAACATTCCCCACTCACCCCCAGCCAATTACCTGGCCACATGACCCCCTCCCATGGGATTCTAGCCAATGAGTTCAAAGGGCATTTCTCCTCACCCCCAATCTGTAGCCCCAAGCCCTTATATAACCCTGATCCCAGCACAGGCTCTCTCTCTTCCCGGATTCTTTTTTCTCTCTCCCCATCTGTCTGTCTGTGTGTGTCTCTCTCTCTTCCTTTCATACTGGCCCCTCTTGGCCACAAGGTGGTCTCTGGTGTGGTCAAACTTTGTCCTTTCAGTAGATATATAAGCCTGTTGTGGTGGCACATGCTTATAAATCTCAGTATTTGGGAGGCTGAGACCAGAAGACTCTAGGTTCAAGAACAGCCTCAGCTGGTAGTAAGACTCTCAGCAACCTATTAAAACCCTGTTTCAAAATAAAATAGGGTGAGGGCATAGCTCAGAGGTAAAATGCCCCTGGGTTCAATCCCAATAAGTAAATAAATAATATTTGCCTCACTGGATGTATTATTATGAGGATTACATAAAGAACATATTAACATTGATGAAAAGGAAAAAAGATTTAAAAGGTTTTGGGGTTTTTTGTTATTTATTTATTTATTTAGCAGTACTGGGGATGGAATCCAGGGCTTAGCTACTTAGCAAGGCTATCAGCAACTTAGCAAGACCTTATTTCCAAATAAGAAATGAAATAGCTCTGGGGGTGTAGCCTGGAGGTAGAATGACCAAGAGTTCCATCCCCAGTACCATAAATAAATAAATAAATAAATAAATAAATAAATAAGCAGGAGATAGTTCTTGTCCTTATCTTAACCAAGATACAGTGCTAGACTTCCAGACTTCTAGATGTTCCCACAGACAAACAGAATTGTCCAACTGTGAAATCGTTCTGTCCTGCACAAATGCTAAGGTAATTGCCTACAACTGCCTGCAGAAACAAACATTTATCAGAGGAACATAACACAATCCACAATCTAAACAATTTAATGTTTCTAGAATATAATTTAAAGTTTCCTTTCATATGAAAATTCAAATAGATGAAACAAACTGCCAGGAGAAAAAAATAAACAACTAACAACAACTTTGAGATGAGCTGATTGTAGGAACTGGAAGTCAAGGGTAATTTTTTTTTTTTTTTTCAATACTAAGGATGGAACTCAGGGGCATTCTATCTCCGAGCTACAACCCTAGCCCTATTTTTTATTCTTTATTTTGAAACAGGGTCTCACTGAGTTGCAAAGGGCCTCACTAAGTAGCTGAGGTTGGCCATGAACCCAGATTCTCCTGTGTCAGCCTCCCAAATGCTGGGATTACAAGTGTGCGCCACCATGTCCAGCTCTCAAGGGTAATTTTTAAAAGGGTTTTTTTTTTTTTTTTTTTTTGAGCTGGGCTTGGTGGCACACGCTTGTAATCCCATTTCAGAGGCTCAGACAGAAAGATCACAGTTCTTGGACAGACTCAGCTACTTAGTGAGGCCCTTTGCAATTCAGTGAGACCCTGTTTCAAACTAAAAAATTTTCAAAAATGGGGCAAGGAGTGTAGCTTGGAGATAGAATACCTCCTTGTCAGTACTTGAAAAAAAAAAAGTTTTTTTTTTTGTTTTTGTTTTTTTTTTTAGCAGGCATGGTGGTACACACTTGTAATCCTAGTACTGGAGAGACTGAGACCAAAAGATCAAAGGTTCATGGCCAGCCTCAGCTACTTAGTGAGCCCCTCCCCAACTTAGTGAGACCGTGTTTCAAAATAAAGAATAAAAAAATAAGGCTGGGAGTGTACAAGCTTGGAGGTAGAATGCCCCTGGGTTCTGTCCCCACTGCCACAAAATATATTTTAAAAAATAAAGAATAAAAAAAATTGGTCTGAGGGTGCAGCTTGGAGGTAGAATGCCCCTGAGTTAAACTCTCAGTACTAAAAAGAAAAAAAAAATGCCTTTTTTCTTAAACTTTTTTCTTAAACTTTTTTCTTAGTGGAATATTTAATAATACCCAACGAAATAATCGTAAGTGAATCGGTTTCTGGTTCTGGTGGTCAGATGATTTCCTAGATCTTTGGGGGTGGGGGGCGGGGGGGGGGGCAGCTAACAGTGCTGCCCCACCTATCAGTGAGTAAAGACTTGCAAATTCCTAGAAGGAGGGAGGAAGGGAAAGGAAAGGAAAGTGTTTTAGTTGGGTGTGGTGGTACACACCTCTAATATCAGTACTTAAGAGGCTGAAACTGAGCCGGGCGTGGTGGCGCACGCTTGTAATCCCAGCATTCGGGAGGCTGAGACCTGGAGGATCACGGTTCGCAGACAGCCTCAGCTACTTAGTGAGGCCCTCTGCAACTCAGTGAGACCCGGTTTCAAAATAAAGAATAAAAAATAGGGCAGGGGGTGTAGCTCGGAGGTCAAATGCCCCTGGGTTACATCCCCAGACCCGCAAAAAAAAAAAAAAAAAAAAAAAGAGGCTGAAACTGGAGGGTGGTAGTGGGTTAAAGCACAACCTCAGCAAGTAGTGAGACTCTCATCAACCTAACATAACCCTATTTCAAAATAAATATAAGGCTGGGGTGTAATTCAGAGGTAGATGCCCCTGGGTTCAATCTCCAGGACCACAAAAAATTTTTAAATAAGAGAGATTTCATTCCCATCAGAATTGCAGTACAATAAATGTTAAAAGAAGGCAATAGGGATAATATTAACAGATGAAAAAATAAGATCCTCATAATTTGACTAAGAAATTAAAAGCAGCAAATAGCTAGGTAAATGCAAGGGTATTTCATCACCTCATTTTGTCTTTATCTCTTAATTTTATTGTGCTTTGTTTTGTTTGTTTTGTCTTTTGTGGTACTAGAGACTGAACCCAAGGACATTCTACCTCCAAGTTATACTCTCCAGCCCTATTTTTTATTCTCTGTTTTGAAACAGAGTCTCACTAACTTGTGGAGGACCTTTAAGCAGCTGAGGCTAGCCAAGAATCTGCAATACCCCTGTCTCAGCCTCCCAAGTACTGGGATTATAAGTGTGTGCCACCAAAACCAGCCTTTCAATCTTATTATGAAATAAACGGTTTAAACCATTATTATTGTATTGTTATGGCATTTACAATATTTTCTGTGTGTGTGTTTGTGTGTGTGTGTGTGTGTGTGTGTGTGTGTGGTACTGGGGATGGAACCCAGGGGCATTTTACCTCCGAGCTACACCCCCAGCCCTATTTTTTATTCTTTATTTTGAAACAGGGTAAGTTGTAGGGGCCTCACTAAGTAGCTGAGGCTGTCTGTAAATATCAATCCTCCAGTCTCAGCATCCCAAATGCTGGGATTACAAGCATGTACTAACATGCCCAGTTTACAATACATTATTGGTTTTGCTTTTTATACCAAAAAAGACAGTAGGTGATCTGAAGCTATATTCAACATAAAGGGGCATAATATTAAGTGTAGGTGGACCATGAAAAGTTTGAGACACATAAGTCTGAGACCTATAAGTTTGAGACATGTGAGTCCCTACAACAACCAAACCAAAAAAATGTGGAAGAAAACATATAAAGGCATTAAAGAAAAAAAAAGTATCAGAAAAGCAGAGCAGACAAATAAACATCAACTCATAAAGTAGCGTATCTAATGTTAACCATGAATAATGATAACAAGTGTCAATAAGGACTCCAACTCAAAGGGTCATCAGAGGCTGGAGATGTAGCTCAGTAGTAGATCATTTGCCTCGCATATGTGGGCCCTGGGTTCAATTCCCATAAAAACACAAGCCAGCAAAAGAAAGGGCTTTTCGGAACGGCTTATATAGCAAAACTTAACTGTAAGCTATCTAGAAAAGGTACATTTAATATACAAAGGTAGACAGGCCTAATACAAGAAACTACAGGGAAAATGATGGTATACCAGTTAAATAACATTAAAAAAGAAAAACCGTCTGGAAAAATCAGGATAGAAGTTACTCTTACCTGGGAAATAAGAAGAGAGAGGACTCAAAGAGGACTACTGGGATAATGTTGTAACATTTTTTGTGTATGCTGGTTAAACAGGTGTATTCGATTTACAAAAACCTTGCTGGGTGTGGTGGTACATGCTTGTAATCCCAGTTTCTGGAAGGCTGAGACAGGAGGATCAGGATTTGCGGACAGCCTCAGCTACTTAGGCATTTTGCAACTCAGTGAGACCCTGTTTCAAAATAAAGAATAAAAAATAGGGATAGGGGTAGAGCTCGGAGGTAGAATGCTCCTGGGTTCCATCCCCAGCACTGAAAAATAAAAGACTCACAAAAGCCCTTCATATGACACACTTGAAATATATTCCTTCTTTTTCTCTTCTGATTGAAGAGAAAGAGGGAATTTTCCAAAGAAAAAGTAAGTGGGGCAAGTCAGTGGCCAAAGAGGGGCTCCATCAGCCTCTCGGCCCAGCTTCTTCCTCCCCGGATATTGGGCAGGGGACATAGGAAGGTCACTGAAGCATGACCAATTGGCCTGATCCCTCTGTTCAAAAAAGGCCTCCAATGTCAAGTTTTGATATCATTTTTCCACATAAGATTAGATGTATAGTTAGAAGGTAAACTGACAAATTTAAAAGAGGAATATAGAGCATGCTGATTACATGCTTGTAATCTCAGTACTTGGTAGCCTGAGACAAGAGGATTCCAGGTTCTTGGCCAACCTCAGCTATTTAGTAAGGTCTTTTGAAATTAAGGGAGACCCTGTTTCAAAAATAAAGAATGAAAAAAATAGGGCTGGGGTGTAGCTCAGAGGTATAAGGCCTCTGTATCCCCAGTACAGTAAGAAAGAAAGAAAGAAAGAAAGAAAGAAAGAAAGAAAGAAAGACAGAAAGACAGACAAAAGAAAGGAAGGAAGGAAGGGAAAGGAAATATCAGCCCGGTGTGTGGTGGCACACACCTGTAATCCCAGTACTTGGAAGGTTGAGACAGGAAAATTGCAGGTTTGAGGACAACCTCAGCAAGTAGTGAGACTCTTATCAACCTAGTGAGACCCAGTTTCCAAATAAAAAATAAAATTCTGCTGGGGTGTAGCTCAGAGGTAGAATGTCCCTGAGTTCAATCTGCAGTCACACACACACACACACACACACACACACACACACACACACACACAGAAAGAGAAGAATATATCTTTAAAAACAAAAAACAAAAAACCCTAGCCAGGCATAGTGGTGCACATTTGTAATCCCAGCATTTGGGAGGCTGAGACTGGAGGATCATGGTTCAAGGATAACCTCATCCACTTAGTGAGTCCTTTGCAACTTAGTGAAACCTGCTTTCAAAATAAAGGATAAAAATAGGGCTGGGAGTGTAGCTCAGAGGTAGAATGCACCTGGGTTCCATCCCCAGTACTACTACTACTACTACTACTACTACTACTACTACTACTAAAATTAATAATAATAATAATAATAATAATAATAATAATAATAAATAGGGGCTGGGCATGTAGCTCAGGAGTAAAGCACTTGCCCAACATGTGTGAAGCCCTGAGTTCAAACCCCAGCATCATACACACACACTCAAAACAAAACGAAAACTTTAAATTAATATTAAGATAATTTTTCCTTATAATGACCTATTCAGTAATTTTACGTATTTTGAGTAAATCCTAAATTTATCTTATGTTTAGCAAAATTACATAGATTTGTGGAGTTTTTAAATTAAAATTGTTAACCACTTAATGTAACTATTAAAGTAGACCAAGCATTTTATAATCTAATCTAGGTATTTCTTTAAGTATATTAGAAGCTCCCCACAACCCAGAAACAGAAATGAATCTCACTTAACCTCTGAGAAGCCGAATTTATCAGGATTGCCTGCACACAAAACCACAGAAATGCTAAAATAAATAACAAGCTTTCCATCATAGTTTATTGAGTCTAAATCAAATTGCAGTTTTCATTGCCTAATTAAGGTCCAACACGAAGATTGATTTTATGTCCTATCTAGTTTAGTGATAAATTCATTAAAATGTTTGTGAAAGCTGGCTGCATTTCAGAATTTAGTCTACACACACTATATGCTGCCTTTTTATGGATGAGTCTAATCAAAAGATCTAATTCATACTCTATTACAGTTTTTTCCCTACTGGGTACTGTTTCATAAAAGGCTATGCTATTGAAAGTCTTTATGTAGAAACCCAAGAGAGTGGAGTCACCTCTCTGAGCTGCATTCATGGTCTCTATTAATGTTTTAGAAATTTTAAAAATATTCTATTATCTATGGTAATTCTAACTTGCTTTCTTTCACTTCCTGCATTTTAATTCCTTAAATTGCACTATTTATAATGCAGTAATATTTCAAGAATGGAAAATCAAAGAGCTACTAAAATTAGGCTGCAGATATAGTTCAGTGTTAGAGTGCGTGCTTAGCATGTGCTATAACTGCTAACATTACTGGAAATTTTAAGAGCATTAGGAGAAAGAGTTGCTGGAATGAATCTCACTCAATACTTCATGAATCTCCAAGAGATTAAAACATTGCCCAAACCTTTCAAACATTTCCAGTGTGTTATTTTAATTCAGAGTGGTATAAAACATGATTGTCAGGAGAAGACCAAATACCAGCTATCTCCTTGCTGCTAGCAAGGAGAATAAGAAATGGAGGGGAAACTCAGAAACTAATAATTACTATTATTTTTTTATACTGAGGATTGAACCTAGAGATATTCAATCTCTGAACTACACCCTCAATCCTTGGTATGTATGTATGTATGAATGTATGTATATATTTATTTACTTATTTATTGTGGTACTGAGGGTGGAACCCATGGGCTTTTTTTTTTTTTATACCTCCGGGATATACTCTCAGACCTATTTTTATACTTTATTTGAAACAGGGTCTCACTAAGTTGCTAAGAGCCTCACTAAGTAGCTGAGGCTGGCTTCGAACTGTGTGATCCTCCTGTCTCAGCCTTCCAAGCACTGAGATTACAAGCGTTTGCTACCACTCCCAGTTTATTTTTTTTTATTTTTTATTTTTTATTTATTTATTTTTTTTTTGCGGGTCTGGGGATGGAACCCAGAGGCATTTGACCTCCGAGCTACACCCCCTGCCCTATTTTTTATTCTTTATTTTGAAACCGGGTCTCACTGAGTTGCGAAGGGCCTCACTAAGTAGCTGAGGCTGTCCGCGAACTGCGATCCTCTGGTCTCAGCCTCCCGAATGCTGGGATTACAAGCGTGCGCCACCAAGTCCGGCTAATTTTGAAAGAGGTTCTCACTGAGTTGTTGAATCTTGCCTCAAACCTGCAATCTTCCAGTCTCTGCCTCCCAAGTACTAGTAGGATAACAGTGTGTGCCACTGTGCCTGGCAAGAACTCATAATTAATTTTTTAGAGAACTGAATATATATGGAGGGCCCAGTTTTTTCTGTTATGATGTCTGTAAATTACTTTATATGTTTCCACAAAATATAATGCTACAACCAGGTGTAGTGGCACATATACATATTTCCAATACCCAATCCCACCTGAGGCCAGATTCAGCAATTTAGCGTTGCCCCCAGCAATTTAGTGAGAGACTGTGTATAAAATAGGGCTGGAGGTGAAACTCAGAGGAGGAATCCCTAGACTCAATCCCCAGTACCACCCACACCAAAAAAAAAAAAAAAAAATTAAATACTATAATGTGTGTTAGATAGTATAAGATACACTTTGAGTAGCTGGATATGTAATAAAAATCTCATAGCCTTGGGGTTGGTGGCAAATATATATTATATTAGAAAGTTTACCTTAGAGGAATCTGCAAGTGCTTCTGTATCTGGGCCTCTCAATCATCCTATTGTATTAATGTGTGTCCTGAATATCATATATGGATGTTCATCAGTGAAATTAATGGTTAAAACCAGGCATGGTGGCACATGCTTATAATGCCAGCATTTGGGAGGCTGAGACAGGAGGATCATGGTTCGAGGCCAGCCTCAGCAGTATACTAGTTATGAGGTCCTTTGCAACTCAGTGAGACCCTGTTTCAAAATAAAGAATAAAAAGTAGGGCTGGGGGTGTAGCTCAGAGGTAGAATGACCCTGGGTTCCATCCTCATTACCGCAAAATAAATAAATAAATAAAGTTAGAAACAAGCTCTTCGTGGTGAAAATAGTGGCATTCAACATGTGTGGAATGGCTGTCTTCTTAGACCAAGCTTTAAGAAACCAGTTACTTTGAGCCCTCATGGCTTCTGTCCTGGCACTGGTTTGGGGATATCTGGAAGCTGAAGCTGTCTATTACTTTGCATTTGCTCTCTGGAACAATGTCACTGTGCCATAAGAACTTTTCATGAAATGTGGTAGCCTCATCACCTAAAAAGAGCAGAGTTAATACTGCATAAAGACAAAACAAGTTGTTGGAAAAGGTTAGTACCAAAAGGCAAATAAATGCTTATTAAATAATGGTCTGAAAGCCAGGCATGTAATCCTAGCATTTGGGAGGCTGAGACAGGGGGATCACAGTTCCGGGACAGCCTCAGCTACTTAGTAAGGGCCTCTGCAATTTACTGAGACCCTGTTTCACAATAAAGAATAAAAAATAGGACTGGGCACGTAGCTCAGAGGTAGAATGCCCGAGTTCCATTCCCAGTACTGCAAAAAAAGAAAAAAGAAAAAAAGTTGTGTGTAAACCAGGTGTGGTGGGGCACACCTGTAATCCCTGTACTTGGGAGGCTAAGACAGGAAGATCACAGGTTCTAGGACAGCAGGACAACCTCAGCAAGTAGTGAGACTCATCAACCTCCTGAGACCCTGTTTCAAAATAAAAATAAAATAAAGCTGGGGTTATAGCTCAGAGGTAGAATGCCTATGGGTTCAATCCCTAATACCCCCCCCCCCAAAAAAAATAGTTGTCTGTGGTGATTGGCTTTGTGTCCGCTTGACTGGTCACTGGGTGCCCAAGTTACGTATTATTTCTGGCTGTGCCTCAAAGGATGTTTCTGTAAGAGATGAGCACTTGAACTCAGTAGGCTTCCCTCCCTGATGTGTGTAAATATCATTTCATCTGTTGAGGGCCTGAATAGACTCTCCTGCTTTTGCTTCCTGTCTGCCTGCTAAGCTGAGACAGTTTATCTGTCTTCTTTGGGTCTCAGTCTGATATTCACACCACTGGTTCCCCTGATTCTTAGGTCTTCAGACTCAAATTGAATTAAGCCACTGGAATTCCCAGGTCTTAAGGTCTTATAGATGGCAGACTGCAGGACTTCTTAGCTTTCATCACTACATGAATCGATTTCTCATATGAATACATGCATTCACACACACACACACACACACACACACACACACACACACACACCTTCCTACTGGTTCTGTTTCTCTGAGTAAGTTTAACTATGACTAATAACATCTAAATATCTAAACATTTATATATCTAGATATCTAATAATAATATCTAAGTCAAAATATAATAACATCTAAATCACAACTTGGAATAAGACTTTTTATTTTTTCCCAGTATTGAGGATTGAGGATGAAACCCAAGGGCATTCTACCTCCGAGCTACACCCCCAGCCCTATTTTTTATTCTTTTTTTGAAACAGGGTCTCACTGATTTGCAAAGAGCCTCACTAAGTAGCTGAGGCTGTTTTTGAACTGAAAGCCTCCTGTCTCAGCCTCCGGAATGCTGGGATTACAAGCATGCACCACCATGCCCAGCTTAGACTTATTTTATTTCAATAACAATATCTAAGTCATAATGTGGTAGATGACTTATTTTATTATAAACTAATACTAATATTAGGCAGGAGTAGCTTTCATAGAGCCAGTCTCTTATAGTGATGAATAATATATACCAAAAAGAATATATAAATTATATAAGGCAATCCTCAGAAGAATGGGAACAAATCTACCATTTGATCCGGCAATACCACTTCTGGGTATCTACCCAAAAGAAAGGAAACCAAACTACCAAACTAATGCATGTGTATCTATGTTCATAGCTGCACAATTCACCATTGCCAAACTATGGAACCAGCCAAGATGTCCATCAACAGATGAATGGATTACAAAACTGTGGGATATGTACACAATGGAATTTTACTCAGCCATTTAAAAAAAAACTCAATTACATCATTTTCAGGGAAATGGATGGAACTGAAGGACATTATGCTAAGTGAGATTAGTCAGTCACAAAAAATAAGAAATCAGATGCTTTCCCTAATACATGAAAGCTAAGGAGAAATGGGTCACAGGAAGAACTCTAGATGAAAAAGGAAATCCTACAGAGGAGCAAACAAGACAACCTAAAGGAGGGGATGGGAGGGGGGAAGAAGGAAAATCTCTAAAACACGCAATGTACTTAAACATATCGAAGTCAACCACTAAGCCAAGCAAGGGAAGGAGGGACGGGGAGGGAATGGGGTGGGAAGTGGGTAGGGGTTAAATCATTGATGTGTACATGTATGTACACACAAGTTTTTTTTACCCCAATATGATGTATGAAAATAATGCACCAATAAAATTTTTAAAAAATTATATACAACTAAATTGTCCCAGATCATTTAATAAACACCTCCATTTATCTCTCTCAAAGCAGCTTAAACATACAACAGAAAGACGTTTTAACAACTTTGGTTAATGGTATAACCAAGCATTGTAAATATTTCATCTGGGAATTTTAATCTTAACTGACTTTTGAAATAGTGCTCAATATTTTCTTTCTTCTTAGCTTCAATTCAACAAGTATGTAAATAATTTTGTGCATTTACTTTAATTATACATTAGATCACGCTCCTGATTAAGTTTTCTTAGATTTGCACATAAGGAGTCACTTCCACTTAATGTCCTCTGTATTTTATTTTTTAAATTGTTTTATTGGTGCATTGTAGTCATACATTTTAATGGGATTAAAGACTTGTGAAGACATACATGCGCATATCACCCAGTTAGTCCTTACCTGATCTGTCCTCTGTATTTCCAAACTCTCCCTTGTGTGTACAATGCTTGCACAATGTACAATCATTGTGTGTACAGTGCTGAGAAGAAAATGATGGCAGGTTATCATGCTGAAGACAGAGCTATTTTACTGAATGATTTTTCATTAAGTAATATTAATTTTATTTTATTTTATTTAACAAGTTCCCAGTTACAATATTTTATTTTATGTGCCAGTATTGGGAATGACCTAGGAAGATTTGGGAAAGCTCTGATTATTAATATATTTCAAAAGAAAATAATTGGTATATTTCAAAATAGTTGTGTCAAAATGGAGGCAGACATGGGTAAAGAAAGGACTTGGTTTCTGCCTAAAAACAGGCAGCTATTCCAATGTAAATCAACCTAGCTCAAAGTAATTAACAAGTCAACAGAGGAGAGCTAGGGCTTCCTCTTTCTAAAGACAGATCTACATGAGGATCTAGGGAGGATGGGGCAGGGTTTGACCTTGCCCTCCCTGAAAGGAGACACCTCACCACACCTTGCTAGGGGAGGTACCTTACAGGGACGTTCACTACGTCAGAGTCACACAAACAAGATGGAGGTCATGAATATAAAAAGTCTGGTCCACGTGTGAGCCCTTTGGTGTACTCAATCGAGTCATCCCCTCATGCCATCTTGGCATGGGGCTGTATTTCTATTTTCTGTATTTCTATCTTTCTAATAAACTCCTTTAAATCTTCAGCAGCTGTCCAAGTGATGAATACTTATTCTTAGCTTAGGACAAGAATCCACGGTTTTTCTGTTTGTTTTTGTGGTGGTGGTGGGGGGGATTACTTCTCCCCACACACACACCACGCACATTTCACCCCCGCAACATTTTATATCTAAACTAAAATATTAAAGTATTTTCAAATTTGTTAGATAATTCTCAGCTGACTTGAAGTTTCCTAGCACAGCCCAAATTTATTTAGGTGATCAGTACAAATGTCCTATCTCTCTCTCTTTTTAAAAAGTATTGTTTAAGCCAGCTGTTGTGGTATAGGCTTGTAATTCCAGTACTTGGGAGGTTGAGACAGGAGAATCTAGGTTCACAGGCAATCTCAGTTATTGAGGCCTTCAGCAACTTAGTGAGATACTTTTTCTTTTTCTTTGTCTTTTTTTTTTTTTTTTTTTTTTTATGTGGTGATACTGGGTGTGGAACCCAGAGGCTTTCTACCTCCAGGCTATACTCCCAGACCTTTTTTATATTTTATTTGGAAACAGGGTCTCACTAAGTTGCCGAAAGCCTCACTAAATAGCTGAGGCTGGCTTTGAACCCGTGCGATCCTCCTGTCTCAGCCTCCCAAGCGCGGGGATTGCAAGCGTGGGCCACCACGCCCGGTGTGAGATACTTTTTCAAAATAAAAAATGGGGCTGAGGGTGTAGCTTGGAGGTAGAATGTCCTTGGGTTCAATTCTTAGTTTTGAAAAAAAAAAAAGAGTATTCTTTATAGCCAAGCATGGTGGCATATACTTGTAATCCCAGTACTTGGGAGACTGAGACAGGAGGATCACAGGTTCATAGCCAGACTCAGCTACTTAGTGAGGCCCTCCATAACTCAGTGAGACTATTTAAAATAAAAAATAAAAAGTAAGACTGGGGGTGTAGCTCAGAGGTAGAATGTTCCTGGGTCCAATCCCCAGTATCCCCCCCAATTTTTTTTTTTTTGTGATATTGGGGATGGAACCCAGGGGCCCTCTACCTCTGGGGTACACTCCCAGCCCTATTTTATATTTTATTTGGAGACAGGGTCTCTTGAGCCAGCCCGGCTGGCTTCGAACCTGCGTGATCCTCCTGTCTCAGCCTCCCAAGCGGGGATTACAAGCGTGGTGCGCCACCATGCCTGGGCCCCCCCAATTTTTAAAAATAAATTAAAAGCATTCTTATTTTTAATGGACATATAGTAAGTGTAAATACTGAACAGCATGATATCCAATGCCTATATATAATGTGTAACGATCAGATCATAGTAGTTGCTTGCTGTCTCTCTTAATATTATCAAAAGTAATATATGTGCATAATCAAAGGTATCAGATTCCAAACTTTAGTTTGTGCTCCTGGACAGTGTTTTTTATGTAGAAGTAATACTGAGTCAGGCGTGGTGGCGCACCCTTGTAATCCCAGCATTCGGGAGGCTGAGACCAGAGGATCGAGGTTCGCAGACAGCCTCAGCTACTTAGTGAGGCCCTCTGCAACTCAGTGAGACCCTGTTTCAAAATAAAGAATAAAAAATAGTGCAGGGGGTGTAGTTCGGAGGCCAAATGCCCCTGGGTTCTATCCCAACCCCCGCAAAAAAAAAAAAAAGAATTAAAAAAAATTGGACAAGGTGTAGCTTGGAGGTCAAATGCCTCTGGGTTCCATCCCCGGACCTGCAGAGACAGAGACAGAGACAGAGACAGAGACAGGGGGGCGGGGGGGGGAGTAATACTGATAGAATTCTTTTTTATTTTTTTATTTTATTTTTTTAATTTTTATTTTTATTGAGAGTGGTGAACATTTACTTTGTGCTTCATGCCCTTCCCCTTCCTTTCCCTCCCCCCCTCCCCCATAGAGAGTGTTCAGGTTAATCATGTTGTATTTATGCTATTACACATATTCGTATGTAGCTCCTCCATTGAACAACCTCAGCTTTCTTCCTCTCCTATCCTTCCGTTCAAGCTTTGCTGAGATTTCCCCTCCATCATCTGGAGTCCCTCTGGTATTACCAATACTCCCTAGCTTGGACATATTAGAGAAAACATATGTCCCTTCTCTTTCTGTGCTTGACTAATCTCACTTAACATAATGTTCTCCAGCTCCCTCCATCTTCTTGCAAATGCTATTATTTTATTCTTCTTTATAGTTGAATAGAATTCCATTGTGTGTATTTCCCATAATTTTGCAATCCACTCATCTGTTGATGGAGATCTAGGTTGGTTCCATATTTTGGCTATTACAAACTGTGCTGCTATGAACATGGGTATGCATATGTTAACGTAGTTCTCTGATTTTAACCGTGGTACTAGGGGTGGAACCCAGAGGCTTTCTACCTCTGGGCTATACTCCCAGACCTATTTTTTTTTTATATTGTATTTGGAAACAGGGTCTCACTAAGTTACTAAGACCCTCACTAAGTAGCTGAGGCTGGCTTCAAACCTGCTCAATCCTCCTGTCTCAGCCTCCCAAGTGCGAGGATTACAAGCCTGCACCACCACGCCCGGCTTTGATAGAATTCTTAAAAACAGCACCCCACCCCTTGTGGGATCACAGAGGAAACGAGCATGTTCTCTTTCAAAACAAAACAAAACAAAGCAAAAAAATATCCTACTGGGATTTGCTTAGTTTTTCAAAAATTCTTTTAAGACTCTAAGAAACTCTGCATAACTAAAAAAATCCTTTTTAAAAGCTCACATCATTTCTGAGACATAATAAGTATATATTGAATGAATAATGGAAACATTTACAAGTTAGCATAAAGAATTAATCAAGGTTCATTAAAAAGGTGAAATCAAACAAAACAGTAAACAATTTCCCAGTTCATCTTACGATGTTTATTCTCACTCTGTACAGAAGGTGGAGCCAAAGACAAATGTATCCACTGGGTAGAACTCTTCCATTCAAAGGAAGACAAAACAAAACAAATTCTGGCCTTTACAGATACTTTTTTGCATCGCCTCACATTGAGATTCGATTGGAGATAAATATGAGGCTACAAAAAAAATTGTTAGAATTTTCCGGTGGTGCCGAGCTCTGATCCTTAAGTCATGTTCAAGGATGACAGAATGCTAAATGAATGAGAAACAAGCTTTCAGTCAAATGAGTATTTGGGAGCAAATTGTCAAGACTTCAGAAATTTGTTGAAAAGGATTCTCGTACAAGTTGGAAATATGATGGGAGTAATTTCTAAAGAAAATCTGGCTGACCAGTCATCACAGAAAGAATGCATTTTCTAGCTGGGCGTGGTAGCGCATGCTTGAAATCTCAGCTATTCTGGAGACTGAGGCAGGAGGATCACAAATTCAAGGCCAGACTCAGCAATTTAGTGAGACCTTGTTTCAAAATACAATATAAAAAAGAACTGGAGGTGTAGATAGATCAGTAGAGTACCCCTAGGTC
Organism: Muscardinus avellanarius; assembly: GCF_963383645.1. Taxonomy (NCBI): domain Eukaryota; kingdom Metazoa; phylum Chordata; class Mammalia; order Rodentia; family Gliridae; genus Muscardinus; species Muscardinus avellanarius. The sequence goes on from NC_137794.1 coordinate 74,916,501, forward strand.
CAATCCTCAGTACCAAAAATGGGTAAAGGAAGCTAAAGAATTGTGTAATAGAGTGCCCCTGAGTTCATTCTCCAGTACCTGAAAAAAAAAAAACCAAAAAAACAAATTTTGGCTGTTTTGAGCAATTGCTCCAAATTCACTTTTACTCTTTTCTTACTGACCAAAAAAAATACTAATTAGAATGGAAATGTGCTTAGAAAAGATTACTATGATGCTAATGAAAGGAAATCTACAAGATAATGCTACCTTATACTATTACCACCCATCTTCTACTGACACATTTGAATACATCCTGAGAGGCTGCCAAACACTTAAGCTCCTTTTTTCTCAGGCACTAGCTAACCTCACTGTGAGCAACCACCTTCAAACTCTAGTTTCTGAATACTATCTCAACACTTCTTTTTATTTATGGTCTGCGATCCCTCTTGTGTTTTGTTTTTGTTGTTGTTTCGTGGTATTAGGGATTGAACCCAAGTGTGTTCTATCTCAGAGCTACACCCCCAGACTTTCTTTTACCTTTTGTTTTGAAACCGGGTCTCCCTCGGTTGCTGAGAGTCTGGCTAAAATGTGAGAAAGATTTGAGGGAAAAAAGCCTCTGAGAGCTGGGCATGGCGGTGCACACTTGTAATCCCAGTTCTTGGGAGGCTGAGACAAGAGGAGCACAGGTTTGCGGCCAGCCTCAGCTACTTAGTGAAGACCTCTGCAATTTAAGAGACCTTGTTTCAAAATAAAGAATAGTGCTGGGGGTGTAGCTCAGAGGTAGAATGCTCCTGGGTTCCATTCTCAGTACCAAGAAAAAAAAAAGAAAAAGGCCTCAGAAATTTGCATTCACTCTCAGTTTAAACCAATAGCTATTTTCAAAGAAAACGACTCCTTGAGGGGGCAAGTGATAATTCCCTTATAAATTAGCTCACTGTGGCCATCCTAAACACTTCCCTCTCCCAGACTACCTTCCTTCGTTATTCATTATTTTTCTTTGCCTGCATGAAGTGAGGAAATCCACTAAAGCTGTGTGCTTACTTCTGGGCTCACTGCCTATATCCCATCTTTTCTTAATCTCATCTGCACCTAGGACTTCACACATCTTCTCTGAGGTTAATAATAAATCTTAACAATTTTATCCCAAACTCCATGTTCTGTCAGTCAGATAGTTTTACCCCAATGTTTCGGGACTTCATACCAAGATACTCTCAATATAAATTATTATATCTCTTTCAGCAGATCATTCCCTCCCCAGTTTCCTTTTTTTGTTGTTATTGTTGGCAATATTTTCCCAATCAAAACTCTAAAGTCAGTTTCCACATTCTCCTCTCCCTGGACTTCCCATTCAACCTGTCATAAAGTTCTGATAATCTACTTTCCTTCCTTCCTGCTACCACCTTTAAGTTCTTATACATCACTTCTCCCCAGCTTGTAGTGTACCGCCAGCATTTGTGGAAGGGGAGAACAAGGAAGATGGTCTCACTGGTGTTTTTCCAGGTGGCCTGGAACTCCTGGGCTCCAGCAATTCCTCTACTATTCCGAGACTACAGCACAAGCCACATGCCACTGCACCCCTCTGGACACCAATTATTCTTCAGTGTTTATGCTACTCATTCCAGAGTAATCTAGCAGAGTTTGTGGAAGATGGGCATTTAACATCTTTAAAAATTATTTACATTAATATCTTAGCCAGGTATGCTGTAATCCTAGTACTGGGGAGACAGACAGGAACATTGTTCAATGCGAACCTCAACAAAATAAACCCTGTTTCAAAATAAAAGAATGAAAAGGGGCTGGAGGTATAACAGGGAGGGGATATAAAATGCCCTTGATTGAATTCAATTTACATATATATAGTCAATCTCCAGTACCACTTATCTCTTAAAAATCCCCCAAATTGGTGTGTGTGTGTGTTTGTGATGGAAGGATGGATTCCAGGGCATTTTCCCTCCAAGCTACACCCTGAGCCCTATGTTTTATTTATTTTGAAACAGGGTCTCACTGAGTTACAAAGGGCCTCACTAAGTAGCTGAGTCTGGCCAGAAACCCGGATCCTCCTGTCTCATCCTCTCAAATGCTGAGATTATAATGATGTGATATTTAAAAGAAAAAACATGTAAAAATCCACAAAAGCAGTCAGTTCTCATAGTAAAAATTAAAATCCTGAGCCTGAGCCAGGTACAGTGACATAGTAATGTAATCCAGCTATTAAAAAAAAAAAAAATGAAGCAGGAGGACAGTGAGTTCAAGGCCAGAGTCAGCAATATTTAGCAAGCATTTGCCTCCAAATACAAAGGGCTAGGGATGTAGCTCAATGGTAAAGCATCCGGGGTTCAATCCCCTGCAGCAGAAATGTACATAGACATAAAAATACAATTCTGAAAAGTAATCTACCTTCTCTGTGCATACTTTTTCAAAGCAAGTAGCAACAGGATAAAACAGATCTTATGGCCTGGTCGGTTGTGACGCCTAAAGAAGCCCTGGAGACCACAGGAGATTGTTGGGGGGGGGGGGTGTGCGTGGTGTGTGGGGAGAAGTAATCCCCGCCCCACCACCACACAAACAAACAGAAAAACCGTGGATTCTTGTCCTAAGCTAAGAATAAGTATTCATCGCTTGGACAGCTGCTGAAGATTTAAAGGAGTTTATTAGAAAGATAGAAATACAGAAAATAGAAATACAACCCCATGCCAAGATGGCATGAGGGGATGACTCGAATGAGTATACCAAAGGGCTTACACGTGGACCGGACTTTTTATATCCATCACCTCCATCTTGTTTGCGTGACTCTGACGTAGTGAACGTCCCTGTAAGGTACCTCCCCTAGCAAGGTGTGGTGAGGTGTCTCCTTTCATGAAGGGTAAGGTCAAACCCTGCCCCATCCTCCCTAGATCATCATGTAGATCTGTCTTTAGAAAGAGGAAGTCCTAGCTCTCCTCTATTGACTAGTTAATTACTTAGGTTTATTTACACTGGAATAGCTGCCTGTTTTTAGGCAGAAACCAAGTCCTTTCTTTATCCATGTCTGCCTCCATTTTAACACAACTATTTTGAAATATACCAATTATTTTCTTTTGAAATATATTAATGATCAGAGCTTTCCCAAATCTTCCTAGGCCATTCCCCATACTGACACAGAGATGACTCCCTCATTCCTCCAAGAGCTGTGCAAATTAGACTGCATCCCTTTCTTCTGCATAGACAAGGCTTGGCATTCCAGAAATATACAATTTTTAATTTAATCTTATTTTATTTAATTTTATTTTATTGGTACTGGGGATGTAATCCAGGGGCATTCTACCTCCAAGTTGCACCTCAGCCCTATTTTTTATTCTTTATTTTGAAACAGGATTTCACTAAGTTTCGAGGGCATAAGTAGATGAGGCTGTCTTTGAACCTGTGATCCTCCTGTTTCAGTCTCCCAAGTACTGGGATAATAAGTATGTGCTACCCACTTGGCACTTGGCTAGATATTTTTTGCAGGTCTGGAGGATGGAATCTAGAGGCTTTCTACCTTCGAGCTACAACCCCCTGCCCTATTTTTTATTTTTTATTTATTTTTATATTTATTTATTTATTTATTTATTTATTTATTTATTTTGGTGGTACTGGGGTGTAACCCAGGGGCTTTTCTACCTCCAGGCTATACTCTCAGACCTATTTTTATACTTTATTTGGAAACAGGGTCTCACTAAATTGCTGAAAGCCTCACTAAGTAGCTGAGACTGGCTTCGAACCTGTGTGATCCTCCTGTTTCAGCCTCCCAAATTCTGGGATTACAAATTTATGCCAGGACGCCTGGTTCTTATAGTTTATTTTGAAAGAGATCTTACTAAGTTACCAAGGACCTCACTAAGTAGCTGAGGCTGTCTGCGAACCGCAGTCCTCCGGTTCCAGCCTCCCGAATGCTGGGATTACAAGCATACGCCGGGCTAGGATACAATTTTTTAATGTCAATGTTTATTAATACTGTGATGGCGCACACTTGTAATCCCTGCGCTTGGGAGGCTGAGACAGGAGGATCACATAGGTTCGAAGCCAGTCTCAGGTACTAAGTGAGGCTCTCAGCAACTTAGGGAGACCCTGTTTCCAAATAAAATATAAAATAGATCTGGGAGTATAGCCTGGAGGTAGAAAGCTTCTGGGTTCTCCCCCCAGTACCACCAAAATAAATAAATAAATAAATAAATAAATAAATGAATAAATAAATAAATAAATAAATAAAATGGCATGCAAATATCCGAGAATATGAGAAAAACACATTTCTAAAAGTCCATTCCATCAATGTAAAACATTCCTATGGAGACAAGCTTCTAAAGCCAGATAAGTGAGATACTTAAAAAAATTATATATTGGTCAAAATATAATTGACAACACAGCTAGGGTACGAAGTATAATTGAAGTGTTGACTAGTTATTGAGAAGCCCTGCTAGATGTCCTTGAGAAGAAACTGTCTATGTCCCAACATAGACAGTAACATAGACAGTAACCTGGCTCCCTTGCAGAAGCTGGACTCATAGGATCACATGTTGGTGTCATTCCCCCTAAGAAGAGATAACATAAGATGGCTTATGTTATTAATGAATTAAGGTAAAATCATCTTAAGGTCTCTGGGAAAACAAGTTTAGAAATGGAGAACATAGTGCATTCACATGTCAGAAAAATCGTTATTTAATTAGTAACTCATGCTATGACTAATTTCTTTAGCTCTGAAAATGTTTCAGGTGATATCCATGAATAATCTAATTTGTCATAAATAAATTCTTTAGTTCTATTTCAAATTGGTCATTTAGGTAATGGGTTAAAAAGAAAAGGTCACAGAATATTTACAAATCAATATCCATCCACAAACCTAATAAAGCATAATTAGAAATAAAAGCTTTTTCTTTCTTTCTTTTTTTTTTTTTTTTTTTGCTTTAAAAACCATGCTAAAAATAATCCTTACTTAGCCGGGCATGGTGGTGCACGCTTCCCGCGCTTGGGAGGCTGAGACAGGAGGATCGCGCAGGTTCGAAGCTGGTTTAGGAGACCCTGTTTCCAAATAAAAATGTAAAAATAGGTCTGGGAGTGTAGCCTGGAGGTAGAAAGCCTCTGGGGTTCCACTCCCAGTACCACAAAAATCCCTACTTGGTTTTCACACAAATCATTCTCACCTAGAGCCAGGCGTGGTGGAGCACATTTGTAATCCCAGAATTTGGGAGGCTGAGACCTGAGGATTGCTATTCTCGGACAGCCTCAGCTACTTAGTGAGGCCCTCTGCAACTCAGTGAGACCCTGTTTCAAAATAAAGAATAAAAATGGGGCTGGGGTGTAGCTTCGAAGTAGAATGCCCAAGGGTTCCATTCCCAGTACCACAAAATAATAATAATAATAATAATTAATAATAATAATAATTCTTACTTAGCAAGCCAAGCATGGTGGCTCATGCCTATTATCCCAGTACTTATGAAGGTGAGACAGGAGAATCTCAGGTTTGAGGACAGGCTCAGCAAATAGAGAAACTCATCAACCTAGCAAGACCCTGTTTCAAAATAAAACTGAAAAGTAAAGCTGAGAGTATAGATAAGAAGTAACATCATAGGAATGCTTTTAATAAAGTAGATATCAGTAATAATTATACTTTATAAATAATCATATAAAAGTAAAGAAAATCATTATATAAATTAATTGAAGTTTTTTTTTTTTTTTTTAAAGAAGGGAGGTGGATGAGGTGGGTGATGGTGAATGCCTGTAAATTCCCATATTTGGGAGGCTGAGGATCGTAGATTTGAGGTCAACCTCAGCAACTTAGAGGGATTCTCAGCAACCTAGCAAGTTGCTGCTTCAAAACTTAAAAACTAAAAAAGAACTGTGACTGGGGTAATAGCTTGGAGAAAGAATGCTCCTGAGTTCATTTCCCAGTGAGAGAGAGAGAGAGAGAGAGAGAGAGAGAGAGAGAGAGAGAGAGAAAGGAAAAGGGGCAGAGGTATGGGTGGAGGTGTTGGGGGGTAGATAACAGGATAATTAATGGGTACTAAGTTGTAATTACATAGGAGTAAGAAATTTTGGTAGTTTTGCTGTGCTAATGCATATGAGATGACTATAGACAATGCATATGAGATGACTATAGACAATGCTAATGTACTATGTTATATTTCCAAAAGCTAGAAGAAAGAATTTTTAATGTTTTACCACAAGTGATAAATATTTGAGATGTTAATACTGATTAAAACATTACAGCGTATTCATTAATCTAAAAATTGTGAAGCATCACAATTTTTATTTTTTAATGTATCAATTAAAAGTAAATACAGATAAAAGTTAAATAAGAAAAAGTGTTCTGTGATAGGACAACTAAACTAAAAATACTGTTTGAGTTACTATAGGTCTTGGCATTTTCATACAAATTTTAGATTTGGCTAGTGATTTTTATTAAAAAAAGTTTCTTATCAGAGTTTTGATTGGTACTGTATTAATGTATAGGTTAATGTTGGGAGTATAGGAATCTTAAGAGTATTGAGTTTTTCAATATATGAAAATATTATTTTTTGGTTTGTGTGTGTGTTACTAAGAATGGAACCCAGGGGCCTTCTAGCTCCAGGTTACACCCCCAGACCTATGTTATTATTTTATTTTTTATTTTGAAACAGGGTCTCACTAAGTTGTAGATGGCCTCACTTTAGTTTTTGAGACTGGCTTCGAACCTGCAATCCTTCTGCCTTAGCCTCCCAAGTACTGGGATTACAAGTGTGTGCCACCATGCCCAGCCTAATAGCTCATAGCTCAGGCTTGCGCTCTGTGTGTGTGTGTGTGTGTGTGTGTGTGTGTGTGTGTGTGTGTGTGTGACTGGGGATCAAACCCAGGGGCAGTCTACCTCTGAGCTCCACCCCCAACCCTACTTTTTATTCTTTTTTTTGAAGCAGGGTCTCACTAAGTTGCTGAGGCTGGCTGTGAAACTGTGATCTCAGCCTCCCAAGTACTGGGAATTCAAATCACCATGCCTGGCTGTTTTATAGATTTATGTATAGAAGTTTTGCCTACTTTTGTTAAACTTATTTGGAAATACATTTATGTTTTTGCATATTATAAAGATATGTTTTTAAATTTTCTTTTCTAATTTATCAATGTTAGAAAATGAATTCGTTTTATATTTTAAAAGAGGAAAGAATATTCTCATAATAGAAATATTTTTCATGAATGTGTTCTAAATTGTGTGAATATTCTTTGGTTAAAACAAAACAACAAACTAGTGTGGGGAGGGTACTAGGGACTGAACACAAGGGCATTCTACTCTCAGCCCTATTTTATTTATTTATTCATTTCTTTATTTTTTTGGTACTGGGGCTTCAACCCAGGGGCATTCTACTTCCATGTACACCACCAACCAGCCCTATTTTATTTTTATTTTGAAACAGTATCTGGCTAGATTGATGCGAGTCTCATTACTTTCTGAGGCTGTCCTTAAACCTTCAGTCCTTCTATCTCAGCCTACCAAGTACTGGGATTATAAGTGTGCACCACCATGCCTGGCACAACTGGCTAATTTTGGGGAAAGAACATATATGCAAGACTAAAAAATACTTACAGATTGCTAAGCCTAAAGACTTGAGAGTCAGATTACAATTTCTTCTTCTGTAACATAATTTTCCCTTTTCCATAAAGAAAAAAAAAAAAAAGAAAGAAAACCCTTGGCAATTATCAAAAAATCTGAGCAAAATAGTGGTCTTAAAACTGCAGCTTTTTAAAAGATGTCTTATTAGTTATTTTGGAGAAAGTTTACTTAGAGAAAGGTATTTACCAGGAAATGTTTGCCATTCTTCTTTTTTCTGGTATTTGGATTAGTGAGAAGAGGTTTAGTTATATTAAGGCTGAGTGAGTTTGCTTTGTTTGCCGAGAACAATGGTCAAGAGCTCTCCCTGCCAGCCTCAGGAGCATCACTGAAGTCTGTTTATGTGGAATAGCCCTAGCACAGCCCTCTCCTACAGCAACTGGGGAGCCCTCAAAGGAGCTGCCCACTCTACAATGAGGCCACATGACTCAGGAGGTCGTAAACCCAAAGGCAGAGTCCTGAAAGGGTGAAGAGGCACTTCATCAGCATATGAAGTGCCTCTTCTGTCCTTAGGCAAATTCTTCAATGGGCTTCTGGAGGAAGATGATCTTAAGGAGAAATAAATAATTCAGAAAGCCAGCGTTGGTGGCCCATGCTGTCATCCCAGTACTTGGGAGGCTAAGATAGGAGGATCGCAGATTCATGGACAGCCTCAGCAACTAGAGAGGCCTTTTGCAATTTGGTGAGACCGTGTTTCAAAAAAAATAAAGAATGAATAAGCTGGGCATGGTGGTGCACGTTTATAATCCCAGTACCTGGGATCGTGCAGGTTTGAAGCCAGCCTCAGCTACTTAGTGAGGCTCTCAGCAATTTAGTGAGACTGTTTCCAAATAAAATATAAAACAAGTATAGGAGTGTAGCCCAGAGATAGAAAACCCCTGGGTTCCACCCCAGTACCACAAAAATAAATAATAAATAAATAAATAAAATAAAATAAAATAAAATATTGGACTGGGGTGGAGCTCAGAGGTAGAATGCCCCTGGGTTCCAACTCCAGTATCATTAATAATAATAATAATAATAATAATAATAATAATAAATAAATAGCAATAACTCAGAGAAACACTTAATGACAATGTTACCAGGCAACTATAGTCTATTTGACTGAAAAAATTCCAACATTTCACTACAGATTCACATGTTAGTGTATTGGTACGAGCAGGACTGAGATTAAAATTTTCAGTTTCATGCTTGTAATCCCAGTACTTGGGAGGCTGAGGCAGGGGTATTGCAGGTTCACCGCTAGCCTTAGCAACTTAGTGAGACCCTGTTTCAAAAACAAAAGAACAAAATGGTACTGGAGGTAGAACTCCCCTGGGTTCCATCCCTAGTACAAAAAAAAAAAAAAAAATTCCATTCCTAGTACCAAAAAAAATTTTTTTTTTTAAATTTTTAGTTTCAGACATGCATGGTGGGGCACACTTGTAATCCAGTACTTGGAAGGCTGAGATAAGAGAATCACAGGTTCAAAGCCAGCTAAAGCAACTTATCAAAGCTCTCAGCAACCTAGGGAGACCTGTTAAGGGTTTAAGATGTAGCTCAGAGGAACTGGGTGTGGTGGCTTGTAATCCTAGCATTTGGGAGGCTGAGACAGGAGGATGGCAGTTCATGGACAGCCTCAGCTACGCCCTTTGCAACTCAGTCTCACTGAGTTGCAGAGGGCCTCACTAAGTAGCTGAGGCTGGCTTCGAATCTGTGCGATACTCCTGTCTCAGGCTCCCAAGCGCTGGGATTAGAAGCGTGAGCCACCACGCCTGGCTAGTGAGACCCAGTTTTTAAATAAAAATAAAAAATAGGGCTGGGGCTATAACTCAGAGGTAGAATGCCCCTGCATTCAATCCCCAATGCCATACACACACACACAAAAATTCATAGTCAAAACATTATATATAGCACATATGATATATTGCACATAAATTTATTTCCTTCTGTGAAATTGGAAATTAAAAATGCAAAGCAGTCGAAAAACTGAAGGATGCGATGGAAACGGTCACACCACTCTGCATGTCTGTTTTTAAAGCGCCTTGCCCAACTCCACCATTGTTAATTGCCCCTACTTAAGAGGAATGGAATTAGATCATCAAATAAGTCACTCACACCCACCTCAAACTTCACACACCTTGGCCTACAGAATACAAGTTTGCTCTTCTCCACCGTTTTTATTCCCTGTAAATTTCTTTCAGAAAATGTAATTTAAAAAAAATAAGCGATTTTTCACTGTCTCTGGTCTTTTGGTGAAGCCGGCACTTAAAGCCAGTCGTTTTTAATTTGTAAGGAGTAAGTCCAAGTCGTGGCATTCACCTCTCTAAAGCTATCTTGTTTTTTCTCATCAACAAGTTTAAACCACCACCTCCCTAGACCTGGCTACTGCCCTGCCCCTGCCTGCCCCGCACACGGCAGCCTCCTCTGCGACCTCCTCCGCCTTCCCGTCCTTCTCCCCTCCCCTTTCTGCTAGCCCCTCCTCCCGTTGAGTCAGTGGCTTGAAACTTTTAAAAGCTCTGTGCTCCAAGTTAGAAAAAAGCTTTTACGAGGTATCAGCACTTTTCTTTCATTAGGGGGAAGGCGTGAGGAAAGTACCAAACAGCAGCAGACTTTTAAACTTTAAATAGACAGGTCTGAGCGCCTGAACTTGATTCTTCCTTCATCTTACTCCATCTTCTCAGGACTTCAATATCTTGGCGAGCCTACTTCACTTCTAAGCGAAAGAGTAAGTTTTTTTTTTTTTAAACCAACCCCACTTTACCTATTAGTTTATTTTTCTGCAAGTAAAACTTTTCTGAAGTTTTTAAGTGTGTTAAATGCAACTTTGATTTTCGATGTTATAAATGGGGAAAGCACATCTGTAGTTTCAAAGTTAAAACTGCGCGGAACTTATATCTTGATCGTCTAAAAAGTTTCCACTGATAACGCAACAGGTAAAAGGTTCAACCCTTTCCGATTAGCATGCAGGACGAATCGACTGGCTCTTTGGTTCTTTACTTTAGAACATAATTTTGCTTTTTGTAATCAGTAAGCCGAGGTGCTCTGTACTGGGAGGGGGGGCAAGGACCTGGGTTGGAGATTTGACTGACATCACGCGCACTCACACAAAATCAAAGTGCAAATTCGCTTAGTACTTTCTGTAGAGCTCAGGACTCCGTGCTTTTTCTTATGGAAATCTTGATTGGTATTCTATAGCCCAGCGGAGCAGACTTCTTTTGTAACAAAGTGCTTTGTTGAAACACTGGCTACTTCGCTTCCACGTGTTTCCTTCCTAGAATCTTTCCTATTACACATCTGTAACTCAGAGTGTGATATGAATGAAGGTTTAAACATCCATTGTGCAGGGCTACTTTGTGTTAGCCACCAGTGTGGACAGATTTGCGACCCTCGGAAGAGAGCCCGCTTTCCACTCGACCACGTTGGCAACACCGGAGACGAGAAACCTTGAATACCCGGGTGGTGGTTACCGGGCACTAGAGAACAGACATTTGGGAGAGTGTATGCCAGGATGCATTCCCAAAAAGCGTTTCCCCAAAACAGGAGCTCCTAGAAAGAAGAGGAACAAGAAATTTCTTCAAACAGTCCCTTAAAGGGAGCTCTCTCCCCCACCCCCAAGCCCTTCCGCCCGCCCGAACCTGTAACAAACAGACTAAGGGAGGCTAGTGCAATTCTCCAGGGCACTAGGCAGTAGGCAAAGATTGCGCTAACGTGTTGTTTAAAAGAGTTTAAGCTTTACAATGTTTTTAAGGGAGAAATCACTGTTAACCAGAATTGCAACCGTGCACTTTCGAGCCCGGTGAAGATTTTTCTGCCCTGGCTTAATGTCCAGACTAAAGGCTTAAGTTCTTGGCGTGCTCCAGTAGTGGAGGTATTTGCACCAGAGAACGCTGAGGAGCAAAGAGAAATGGAAACCCTGCTGCGGCGGGAGGCCGGGCGCCTCCTGCCATCTTAGCATCCGCTCGCCCCTCCGGGCCGGGGCTGCCCGAGCCGCGGGGCTGGGGAGAAGCCTCCTCCAGCCTTGCAAGTCCGTCCAACCCCGCGCAGGTCCGAGATCCGCCCCTGTGCAGGACCCGGGGCTGGGGGCGGAGGGGACCGGTGGGCGCCGAGCCAAATGGTGATAGAGCAAGTGATGGACTTATTGCGGGGCCCGCCCGGCCCCCGCCCGCGCCGGGTCTCCGGCCCTTTGTTCCCTCGGAGCTGGCCGAGCCCCCTCCCTCCCGGGAAGCTCTGGCCAGGAAACCTGAGCACCTCGGGGAGTTCCCGCGCTGGTAAACTGCACTTGTAGCTCTTTGGAAGTTCTTGAAACTTCCCAGGAATGAGGCGGGGCGGGGTGGGAGGAAGGAGGGGGAAGAGGGACCCTAATGAAAGGTGGCAGGAGTTAATGACGTGTCCCGGGGCAAATCAGCGCACGTTTGGGAAACCCGAGCCCAGGTTCCGATCAGCGGGTCGCCCACGCGGTCCTCCCGGGCCGCCCTAGCGGAGCATCTCCGTCCAGCTTTGGCCGGAGCCCTCCCGGCCTCTCCAAGACGCGGGTTTCGGTGTCCCTCTAGAGGTACGAAGAGGAGGGCGGGGAGAAGTGGTGGGTTTAATTTCCTCTGCTTCCAAACCTAGTGGGTAATGCCCCCCCCCCCAAAAAAAAAGATACTCAATCCCACACCTCCGAAAAATTGGGCACGGTGAAACTCTCGTCTAAAGTGTCCGGTAAGGACGCCTAAGTTTTACTCTTCTACTGGGATTGCTGGAGATAAAAGCCCGTTGTGTGGTGGCGAAGATCTCATTAAACTCACCCACTCCCGAGAATAAAATAAGCCAATTAAGATAGAAAATACATCTAGGGGAAGAATAATTAATTCTTTTTGGTAGTCCAAATTGAGTGAAAATTGTACCCATCACGAGAACATTCTGTCCTGGCAGTGCGTTGAATTCTGAACTGTTGAATTGTTGCCCCGTTGTGGGAAGGCTTTGAACTTCCCAAAACTGGGGTACCGTGTCCACCTGTCCTTTGCCTGGAAAATGAAGTAGATAGTGGTTTGCTCCTGCCTTCTCCACCATAAAAACATTCCCACCCCCCCCCCTTTTTTTTTTTTTTTTGAACTGGACATTGAACCCAGGGGTATTTAACCTCCAACTTATAACCCAGCCTAATTTTATTTATTTGGAAACAGGGTCTCATAAAGTTGCAAAGAGTCTCACTAAGTTACTGAGTTTGGCTCCGCCTCCCAAGTACTGGGATTACAATCCTGCCCCACCACGCCCGGTTTATTCCACATTTTTCTAATACCTTTGGAAGTTTATCACTCCAGCTGCCCCATCCACTCAGTTCCTCACCCTATGAGTCGTGATTCCAACAGTGTTGACCTTCCACGGGAAACATGGTTCAGCAACAGGCATGTCAAAGGGTGTGTTTCCAGACACCAAAGATGCTTTATTACTAAGATGTTCCCAATTCCTACACAAAGATGGAGAGCTCTGAGACCAGGCATCCTGTGGTTTCTTTTGTAATATGTAGAGGTGTATCTTGGTATGAACCTCAGAGCTTTTCATGCCCCGAGGGAAGAGAGCGATCGGAAAGTCACCAGTGATTAATACCTGTGGCTCCACCTTTCTTGTTCCAGCTTCCCTTCAAGATTCTCCTTTGTTTGGATAGACTGCTGGACCTTATCTTGTTCAACTACTGAGAGAAAAAGTAATTATCTTGTGTTTATCGGTAATGTCAACATTCAATATAGATAGTTAAGAAAAACTTAAGAACTGCTTCTGCAGAAATGATTAATATATATTTTTTGCATTCCTGGGATAACTGCTTATATTCTCCACATAACTGCCCAAATTCACCATTTAGATGTGTGTAGGTTGTCCTTTGCCAGAATTCAAACCATAGTTAGTTCTTTATAAAACTCTGGAATTTGAGCCAGGCGTGGTGGCGCATGCTTGTAATCCCCGCGCTTGGGAGGCTGAGACCGGAGGATCACACAGGTTCGAAGCCTCAGCAACTTAGTGAGACCCTGTTTCCAAATAAAGTATAAAATAGGTCTGGGAGTATAGCCCGGAGGTAGGAAAGCCTCTGGATTCCACCCCCAGTACCACCAAAAAAAAAAAAAAATCAAATCTGGACGTTTCACATTCCAATTTTTTTTAACTTTCTCTCTCTCTCTCTATATATATATATATTTAGAAAATGTATGCTTGTTGATCAGGTTAGTTGCTACTAAAGAAAAGATAGCAAAATTAGAAAATAAGTGGGCTGTATCTAAACATGTTTTAAAGGAGTAATAGCTCAACTTTGCCCAGGTTTTACTAATAACCTGACATGTTAGCTCATTCAGTGCAAATTGGAGAAGAAAGACAGTTTTTAAACCAGTGAGAACACTAAGGTTGTGCTTATGTGATTCCACTGTTGAGTAAAAGTCATCAATTTGAAGGTGGAAGTAGGACATGTCAAGAACATACAGAAAGCTGGTGGGGTTGGGGAGTGAGGGGGTTAGGGTTAAGCACACCTCTAAACCCAGTAGTTGAGAGATAATTAGAGGTTTAAAGCCAGCCTTTGCAACCTAGGCTCTCAGCACCCTACTGAGATCTTATTTCCAAATAAGAAATAAAATCAGGCTGGGGTATATGTAGCTCAGAGATAAAATATATGCCTTTGGGTTCAATCCCCAGTAACACACACCCACACACATAACTGATAAGATGCTTGCGCGGTAGTGGTGGTGCATGTCTATAATCCCAGTACTTGGGAGGCTGAGACAGGAGGATCACAGGTTCGAGCACAGCCTCAGCAATAAGTGAGACTCTCATCAACCTAGTGAGATTTCTGTTTCAAAATAAAATAGGGCTTGGGATGTAGCTTGGAGGTGGAAGGCTCCCAGGTTTAATCCCTAATGCCTAGTTGAACCCCCACCCCCAAGGAAAACTGATAGGAGTAAATTTAAATTACTTACTTAGATCATGGTTGAAGAATATGGTTCTTAGCCTGCAGAGTCTGGCGAGGCTTTTTCCCTCTGGCACTCCTAAATTGACCTTAAGAGACTTCTACTGGTTGGAGAAGTTGGAATTTGATGACAGCTGTTGAACAAGAGAAGGAATCATCCCCTGCCTGGGTCGCTATCCCTCTGTCTGTGGATAGAGCCCCTCAACCTCCATCTCATCCCACTGCAGTGGATGCTGTCTGTGTGGGGAAAGGGCTAAGGGCCAGGGGAAGGGGCTTTTATCTTTCTTTTCTTTTTTTAAGGGTTCTTCCTTTCCCCAGCCAGCACCCAAAGTAAAACTGGCAATTCAAGGCCTTCCCAGGAATGTAACCCGGCCATTCTTTACAAAGGAATCTGAGGATAATCAGGAAGCCATATGGCAGAATTTTAAATAGAATGGATGTTTACATAGAATGCTTTTGATAGGCCACAGAGCCAGGCTCAGTCTTCAGGTGTAAGGAAACTGAGGTTGGGCGGGAGATAATGAACTCGGAATGTTTATGCTGCCTGATTCAAGTAACGTAACTGTCCACATGAACTCCAGACTGTCTGGCGATGCACGTTAACTGTGGTTATCAGCTCTGCTTTACCCTTCAGCGTCCTAACCTTCCCTGTATTTGTCATTGTTGAAGTAAACATAACTTTAAACGGGCTGTTTCTTATTGCAAGAGTCTCCTTGGCGACGGTAAAATCATGTGTTGCCATCAGAATTAGAATACCCGAGGACTGGGAGGAAGACAGCACAGTTTCTTTGCTTGTTTTTAATGTTCTAACAGTGGAATTGAATAAACATCCATGACACCTGATGCAGTTCCCCAAGAATCCTAACCATCACTAGGATCTCGGTCACAAAATCCAAGAAGCTCTTTGTTGAAAAGCGTTTTTTCTTACTTCAGTCCCGTTGCCTACTCGGGAGCATTTGAAGCGTGTTGTTTTAACAAACAGCACTGTTTCAGCAACTGTTCTTGAAAATTTAACAGTGTAAAATGCGATGCTGACAATACTCTTTTTCCCTAAGTCCCCTTCTTAATTTACTTGCAACTTTAGAAGTTTGGGGCACATAACTGAGAATCCTGAGGAGATTTAAGAAAAATAAAACAACTAGGAAACTTAGTGTGTTTATTTATTTTTTTTTTTCTTTGTACAATGCAGACTTCAGTTAACTTGTTCTTTTAGGGGACCGAGACCCATTTAATTCACTCAACAGATATTATCTCTTACTCTTAAGCTTAAGCACTAGGGATAGAGCCACAGCGCACAAAACCAACCGCCTTACAGAGCTCGCATGCTACTTGGCATTCTACTTGAATAAATCTTTCCGGTGGAGGGAGACAAATATTAAGCCAGCAAATAGATACTATGTTGAGTAGCACTAAGGGCTGTTTTAAAAAATGGGACAAGGGGAATAGGAAATAACAGCACTGGGGAAAGGATGTTGCCATTTTATACTGAATGGTCAGGAAACTCGTCTAATAAAGTGAGAGCTGGAAAAAAAAGTGGGGGTGATTTCATTGGAACCCCCCCCCCATGCCACTCCTGAATGGCATGGGTCTGTAACTGTCTTCTGTATTTCTATCTTTTTAATAAACTCCTTTAAATCTTCAAAAAAAAAAAAAATAAGAGCTGAAACAAGTGAAGTAAGCCTGGTGCTGAGGGCCGGAGCTGAGCAAGGATCTGAATATTTCCGGGGTTTCTCCCAAGTGGATTTGACTTTGAATACTGGTTGCAATGGGGGTGACCTAGGTAGTGACAGGAAAACTGAAAAGAGGTGATGATGGGTAAGATAGGGGTGAAAGCAAAGATTGGGGTGGTAGGTCATAGCGACCTCTGGTTACACTGGAGATAAAAGCCTCGCTGATGGACTGAGTGTGTGTGTGGAGGGGGAGAATATCTATAAACATATATACATTGGTAGGGGGTACTGGAGAGTGAGCCCAGGGGCATTCTACTTCTGAGCTACAACCCCAGTCCTTTTTATTTTTATTTTGAAACAGGGTCTCAGCCAGACTTGTAATCCTAGTACTTGGGAGGCTGAGACAGGAGGATCACGGGTTCAGTAACAGCCTCAGCAAGTAGTGAGGCTCTTATCAACCAAGTGATACCCTGTTTCAAAATTAAGAAATAAAACAGGGCCAGCGGTGTAGCTCAGAAGAAGAAGAAGAAGAAGAAGAAGAAGAAGAAGAAGAAGAAGAAGAAGAAGAAGAAGAAGAAGAGGAGAAAAAGAAAAAAGAAAAGCAGAGTCTTGATGAGCTTGACTTCCAACCTGTGATCCTCCAGTCTCATTCTCCCAAGTACTGGGATTACAGATGTTTGCCACCACATGCAGCTGAATATGGGTTATATTAATGTGTGAGTATGAATATCACTCCCCAAACTGGCCATTTCAAGAAAGCTACAACCAAAGAATAAACAATAAATAGGGCAGGGGGTGTAGCTCAGAGGTCGAATGCCCCTGGGTTTCATCACCAGACCTGCAAAAAAAAAAAAAAAAAAAAAAAAAATTAAAGGGGAGCCAAGTGTGGTGGTACTCAGACTTGTAGCTGGGGAGTAGCTTGGGTTCAATCTTCTCTTAATAAATCCATTTAATTTTATTGAACTGCCATAGACATTTCCTTATGTGTTTTATATGGCATGATTTTATTCTTTTCAGCTATTAATGGCCTACAGCTTTCCTAGTGTGTGCTTGTATCTCCACTCACCAATATATTCTCTTCTTGGGAAGGTCTTTATTTTTTTATTTTTTTATTTTTTTTGCGGGTCTGGGGATGGAACCCAGGGGTATTTGACCTCCGAGCTACACCCCCTGCCCTATTTTTTTTTTTTTTTTATTCTTTATTTTGAAACCAGGTCTCACTGAGTTGCAGAGGGCCTCACTAGGTAGCTGAGGCTGTCCACGAACCGTGATCCTCCAGGTCTCAGCCTCCCGATTACAAGCATGCGCCACCACGCCCGGCTGGGAAGGTCTTTAAAAGCAAAATATTTTCTAATCCTAATAATTACTATGCTGGGGGTGTAGCTCAATAGTAAAGTGCTTGCCCAGCAGGTGCAAGGACCTGGGTTTGATCCTAGCATCATAATTTAAAATAATAATTATGATTAGGGTGTTAAGGATATGAAGAGATTTGTCTACAGCTTGGCATGATGGCTTGTTTTTTAGGGCTTTAGCAAAAGGGACAATCGAAGACAATTCAAAATTGAAACTTTCTTTTTTTTTTTTTTTGGTGGTACTGGGGTTCCTGGAAACCCTTCTACCTTCGGGTTATACTCCTAGACTTATTTTTATATTTTTATTTGGAAACAGGATCTCTTAAGCCAGTGCTCCTGGCTTCGAACCCGTGCGATCCTCCGGTCTCCACCTCCCAAGTGCGGGGATTACAAGCGTGCGCCACCACGCCTGGCAGAAACTTTCTTTTTAAGAGATTTCATTTGGATTAAAGAGTTTTTTTTGGGGGGTTGGTCTTTTTTGTTTGTTTGTTTGTTTGTTTGTTTTTGAGGTAGTAGGTATGGAGCCCAGGGGCATTCTACCTCTGAGCTACACCCCCAGCCCTATTTTTTATTCTTTATTTTGAAACAAGGTCTCACTGAGTTGCAAAGGGCCTCACTAAGTAGCTGAGGCTGTCCGTGAACCGTGATCCTCCTGTCTCAGCCTCCCAAATGCTGGGATTACAAGGGTGTGCCACCACACCCGGCTGATTAAAAGGTTTTTGGTGCTTGTGCACCCAGTGAGGTGCAGGGAGTCAATGGCCAGGGAGGAGCCATGAAGCCAAGGGTGACCTCAGTTCCTCGAGTTCTCAGAGCTGCTGCTCCTCAGCTAGGCTTTGTAGACACTTGGTTTCTGCTTCCCTGAGACATTCCTCTGCTTCTCCTATTTTGAATAAAATATTCAAATGCCAATAATAGCTAATGTGAAATCTTACTTCAAAATCACCTGGGACAATTATTCACAAAAATAACAAAAATTAAAATTGATGTCCTTGGCCCTACCCCTCAGGAGTTGAAGTTCGTTCAGGCTGGTGAGGGCCAGGAGGAGTTGTTCCTAAATGATGCCAAGTGATTGTGAGGAGCTCAGCTGCTGCCATTAGAGAGCAGAAGGTCCTCAGGCAGGTCACCTTGGGTGCCTGTAGCTCTGAGCAACTGTGCTTGGGAGGCTGAGACAGGAGGATCACATAGGTTCGAAGCCAGCCTCAGCTACTTAGTGAGGCTCTCAGCAACTTAGACCCTGTTTCCAAATAAAATATAAAAATAGGTCTAAGAGTATAGCCTGGAGGTAGAAAGCCCCTGGGTTCCACCCCCAGTACCACACACACAAAAAACAACAACATGTGCTCCAAGCCAAATACCGGGGCACACATCTGTAATTCCAAGGTACCAAGAGGCTAAGGCAGGAAAATTCCGGTGAAACACTCCTTCTCAAAAGTGGGAGAGGGCAGGTGCTGTATTCCCAGTACTTGTGAGGCAAAAACAGAAGGCTCAGTGCCAGAGTGTGGTAACTTGGAGAGACTGTGTTTCAAAAAAAAAAAATGCCAGAGTGTAGCTCAGAGGGACTGCTTCTGGGTTCATTCCCCAGTACGACCATCAAAAGAAAGAAAATCGCCGGGCGTGGTGGTGTACGCTTGTAATCCCACACTTGGGGGGCTGAGACAGGAGGATTGCGCAGGTTCAAAGCCAGCCTCAGCTACTTAGTGAGGCTCTCAGCAACTTAGTAAGACCCTGTTTCCAAAAAAAGTATAAAAATAGGTCTGGGAGTATACCCCGGAGGTAGAAAAGCCTCTGGGTTCCACCCCCAGTACCACACACACACACAAAAAAGGTAACTCTTCTCAGTCCCTCATGGCACATGCTTGAATCCCAGTGTTTGGGAGGCTAAGACAGGAGGATCGTGGTTTGCAGACAGCCTCAGTCACTTAATGAGGCCCTTTGCAACTGTGAGACGCTGTCTCAAAGAATCAAAAAATAGGGCTGGGGGTGTAGCTCGGAGGAAGAATGCTCCTGGATTCCATCCCCAGTACCTCAAAAAAAAAAAAAAAAATAGCTCTTCTCATACTTTCTTGGGAGAGTCACAAAATGAGCCATCACATGAAACAGTATTTGATGGTCTCTATGATAGTGGTAATGACAGGTGTCTACATGTTACAGGATACGGGGTGTCCAATTGGATAATTCATATCTTATTCAGATGGAAGAGTATAACTCATTAATGCAAATGACTACTGCGTGGGTGCTTGAAGAAAGGACAACTTTGCAATTAAGCTGCTGGAGTGTTTTAAAAGACCTGCTGCCCTGTGACCCAGTTCACAGACTGTATGGCACTGTGCAGTATTTTTGTGGGACCTCAGAATTACATTTCGTGGAATCGCAAATTTCATTTTTCATATAACGTAAAGAACTCAATGATGAACTGCCAGAAGCGTCGAACAATCATATTTTACTTTGAATAACAAGGAGGCGCTGCTAAAGCAAAAGCTTCCGTTGCACCCAGTCATATTTCCAAGCGTGTTAAGTTTGTCTTGAGTCCTTTTACTGCATGAAACGTGGTGAGATGTATGCAAACAGCTGATCATTTTATTCTTGATTGTTTTCATTATTTTTTTCACCGACAATTGGAATAGCTGAGCAGAAGCAGATGACACTGGCAAAATATTGTCGTTCTTTACAAACGGAATTGGGGCCAATTTACACGTCGTCACGGAGAAACTATCTATTGATAGAGCTCCAAAAACTGTTGTTTATTTGACTCTGGTGGTCTGTCCTTCTTCATTCTCAGTCTAGTGTTTTCTGCAAAATGGTAGGCTTCTTCTTTCATATTCTCTCACCATCAGACTGTCCATCAAGACTAAATTGTACCTCTCCACGGTTTCCCTTGGCTTCTTAACTTTGTCGATTCCACAGGCCTTTGTTCTTATTTGACTGCTCTTCATACATCAACTTCACTTTCTAACTTCTCACTCCAAAATCTAAAATGGACTTTCCTAAAAAATCGAAAGAAAGGTGTTTTTTTTGTTTTGTTTTTTGTGGTACTGGGAGTGGAACCCAGAGGCTTTCTACCTCTGGGCTATACTCCCAGACCTATTTTACATTTTATTTAGAAACAGAGTCTCACCAAGTTGCTGAGAGCCTCACTAAGCAGCTGAGGCTGGCTTTGAATCTGTGCAATCCTCCTGTCTCAGCCTCCCAAGTGCTGGGATTACAAGAGTGCGCCACCACACCTGGCAGCTTTTTTTTTTTTTTTAAATGACCTTTTGGAAAGCATTATTTCTGTGATCTGCCCACCTACCTCCCACTCTTCCAGCTTCCAGTGGTACTAGACTCTGGGCTGTCATCAAAGATGCCCATTTACTGCCAGCCAGGAAATCCAGGGTCAGCTTTCCATTTTATTTTTTCATGGCCCTCTAATTAAAAATGGTAACTCTGGATGGTGGGGAAGAAAACTCCCCTGGATTCCATTTACTTCCTCCAAAGAGAATAAGGCTCAAGGTTCAAAATCAGATATGAAATACCCTTATATTTCAGGTAATGAGCATATTTGTAGGAAGCCTGAATAATCCTACTTTAGTTGTTGTGTTCAAAAGTCATTACTAAGCCGGGCGTGGTGGCACACGCTTGTAATCCCTGCGCTTGGGAGGTGGAGACAGGAGGATCTCGCAGGTTCGAAACCAGCCTCACTGGCTTAAGAGACCCTGTTTCCAAATAAAAATATATATAATAGGTCTGGGAGTGTAGCCCGAAGGTAGAAGGGCTTCCAGGAACCCCAGTACCACAAAAAAAAAAAAAAAAAAAATTCATTGCTAGAGCCTGATATGGTGGTGCATGTTTTAATCCCAGTATTTGGAAGGCTGAGATGGGAGCATCACAGGTTCGCAGCTAGCCTCCACAACTTGTTGAGACTTTTCAAAAATTAAAAATAATAATCATAATATAAAATAGGGCTGGAAGTATAGCTCAGAAGCTCAGAGGTAGAATACCCCTGAGTTTAATCCCTAGTACCAAAAAAGTCATTACTGCACTCCTTTGAAAAGTCTGTTTTGCTTCTTTTCATTATTATCGACTTTATGTTTTTAGTACTTTTTATTGGTGCACTATAGTCTCATAATGTAGCTCATAGTGATACTGACTACATGCACACTGCACTTGGTGGGTTGCTTGTTTTTAATTATTAAATAATCTCTGACACATTCTTTTCTAAACCCTGTGATTTCTTCTGCTGAAAATTAGCTTACTTTGAACGCCGCCGCTTGTAATCCTGAGCTTGGGAGGCTGAGACAGGCGGATCATGCAGGTTGGAAGCCAGCCTCAGCTGGCTTAAGAGACCCTGTTTCCAAAAAATATATAAAATAGGTCTGAGAGTGTAGCCCGGTGGTAGAAGGCCCCTGGGTTCCATCCCCAGTACCACCCCCCAGAAAAAAGAATTAGCCTACTTTGGCTGTGCTTCCCAGGTTTTAGTACTTGTTAGATTGTATGCAGCAAAGTATGGAAACATTTCTGACTTCAGTGCAGCTTTACTGTTTACTATATATATACATTTTTTTCTTTCCAAAGATGAGTTGGTCTTTGCTTTCCAAGCTGACCTCAAACTTGAGATCCTTCTGCCCTAACCTGAATATCTCTGAACTACACCCCCAGCCATATTTAATTTTTTTAATTTGGAAACAGGGTCTTGCTAAATTGCTGATAGCCTAAGTTGCTGAGGCTGGCTTCAAATCTGCAGTCCTGTCTCAGCCTCCAAACTACTGAGATTACAGGTACGTGCCACCATGCCTGGCTGGCTAAGGATTTGTCTTCAGGATCAGATATTTCCTATACCCTTAGAACTTCATTTTTTATCATTTAAATGAAGGAATGGAGCCAGGCGTTGTACACACCTGTAATTCCAGTGCTTGGGAGGCTGACACAGGAGTGTCGCAGGTTTGAGGACAGCGTCGGCAGTGTAGTGAGCCTCTCATTAACCTAGCAAAGCCTTGTTTCCAAACAAAAAAATAAAAGGGACAGGGGTTCAATTCCTAGTATAGCAAAAATTAAACAAATAAATGGCATTTAAAAGCATAAGTTGAACTAAATAATGTTTAGGATTCTGTCAGTTCTATAGATATTTTTCTTATCCCCAATAATGGGGAAGGAAGTTTTAGGCTTGATGTTTAAGATACATGCTATTCTTAAATTGACTACATAAGCTGAAGGCCCAAAGCCCAGCAGGGGACCTCTAAAATGAAAACCAACCATTTCTGCTAGACAAAACACTCTGAAGTGGGCCTTTTTCACTTCTCAGACTTCAAGTAGTATTAAGACAAATTGAACTTTTTACTTGAAATGTGATGCACATTTAGTCTTGGGTTTTGAAAGTAGGTCCCTATAATCAAGGAAATATTGGTGTATTTCATTAGACATATTTTTTCTCTGGGTAGAAGACAGACTTTTGAAACATGGAAGCAACTGCTTAAGAAGAAACAGAAAAGTATGAATAACCATGATATAGAGTGTGCACAAAGTGCCCTTCATATATCATAGAGAAATATTTTAGGGTAAAATTAGAAATATAATGTTATATCCCAGCATAAAAGTTTGGGAATTGAAGGTGTGTGTGTGTGTGTGTGTGTGTGTGTGTGTGTGTGTGTGTGTGTTCGTGTTCCTGAGTGTCTTGTCTCGATTCTTAGACACTTACATTTTTAATAACAAGTAAGCATTTTGCTTAGGCATGCATCCAGACACAGACCTACCAAAGAAGAACTGTCCTCATCTATCAGGCAAGTAAAATAAGCAGAGGCACTTAGCACAGCCTCGCATGTTGTGTGGGGATTTTGCAAGTAATACGTCTTGCGCAGGTGAAGATTGCAGCTTACTGTTTATAGGGCTGTTGATTTAGTTTCTGAGCTTTTTATCTCAAAGAAAGAGGAAGAAATGTGATAGGAAGAGCTTGTTTGCCCTTGGCTCTGGTTTTGTTTTGGTTTTGAGGAATGCTAGAAAGATAATGAGAATTTGCAATATTTTGACCGTCAGCAGAAAAGAGACACTATTAAAGTGATCGTTTGTGATCTATAATCACTGAGCTGTCTTTCTGTTTTGTTCACAGGAGGTGCCCAGGCAACATGGGTGACTGGAGCGCCTTAGGCAAACTCCTTGACAAGGTCCAAGCCTACTCCACCGCTGGTGGGAAGGTGTGGCTGTCAGTCCTCTTCATTTTTCGAATCCTACTCCTGGGAACAGCAGTCGAGTCGGCCTGGGGTGATGAGCAGTCTGCCTTCCGTTGTAACACTCAGCAACCCGGTTGTGAAAACGTCTGCTATGACAAGTCTTTCCCGATCTCTCATGTGCGCTTCTGGGTCCTGCAGATCATATTCGTGTCGGTGCCCACGCTCCTGTACCTGGCTCACGTGTTCTATGTGATGCGAAAGGAAGAGAAACTGAACAAGAAAGAGGAGGAGCTCAAAGTGGCCCAGACCGATGGGGTCAACGTGGAGATGCACCTGAAGCAGATTGAGATCAAGAAGTTCAAGTATGGGATCGAGGAGCACGGCAAGGTGAAGATGCGCGGGGGTTTGCTGCGAACCTACATCATCAGCATCCTCTTCAAGTCTGTCTTCGAGGTGGCTTTCCTGCTCATCCAGTGGTACATCTACGGGTTCAGCCTGAGCGCCGTCTATACCTGCAAGCGAGATCCCTGCCCCCACCAAGTGGACTGCTTCCTCTCCCGCCCCACAGAGAAAACCATCTTCATCATCTTTATGCTGGTTGTGTCCTTGGTGTCTCTGGCCTTGAACATCATCGAACTCTTCTATGTCTTCTTCAAGGGCGTGAAGGATCGGGTGAAAGGCAGGAGCGACCCTTACCACTCCTCCACCGGCCCCCTGAGCCCCTCCAAAGAATGTGGATCTCCAAAGTACGCCTACTTCAATGGCTGCTCCTCACCCACCGCCCCTCTCTCACCCATGTCCCCTCCCGGCTACAAGCTGGTGACCGGCGACCGAAACAATTCTTCCTGCCGCAATTACAACAAGCAAGCCAGTGAGCAAAACTGGGCTAATTACAGCGCCGAACAGAATCGAATGGGGCAGGCAGGAAGCACCATCTCTAACTCCCATGCCCAGCCTTTCGACTTCCCCGATGATAACCAGAATTCTAAAAAAATCGCTTCTGGCCATGAACTGCAGCCCTTAGCCATCGTGGACCAGCGACCTTCCAGCAGAGCCAGCAGCCGCGCCAGCAGCCGACCTCGGCCTGACGACTTGGAGATCTAGGTACAGGCCCCAGAGCATCAAGATTCCGCTCCGTTGTGGAGGAGAAGCAAGGTGCTATAGAAAGTGCACCTTAGGTGTTAATTTTGTTCAGTGGAGGTGGTACTCAACAGCCTTCCTTGTGAGGCTTTAGAAAACACTAGGACATTAGAATACCTAGGTTCATTGGGGGTGTTTGGTCTAGGTGGGGGGAGAGGGAGGGGATAAGGGAGGTACATGTTGATATTTAATGTAGTGGATTCAAAGATCTTGATTTCTAAATAAGAGTTGCATTAGGTGATACATAGGTAAGGGCTTTCTCTCCCCCACATACTCCTAAGAGTGGTTCTGTGTATGTGGAAGTGTGGGTGATCATTGGAGCTAAATGTTTTCCTTTTTTCTTTTTTATTTTTGTCATACCAAGAAACTAAAATAACTCTAGCCAGGAATACGTACTCAGTGAACATCTTAATTTTTTTCAACAAGAACGAGATGCAAGATTGTCCTGATGTTCCCTGCTAAAACATTCCATTGTTAAAATTTGCACTTTGAAGGCAAGCTTTCTAGGCCTGACCCTCCAGGTGTCAATGAACTTGTGCTACTTTATGGTGTTTTTTTTTTTATTATTATTATTCTTGGTATCAATGAAATGCTGAGACAAGGCCCACAAAAAAGATTTTTCGATGCACGGTAGCCGGTTCTCTGTCCATTCTTTTTACATCCACTTTGATGTATCATTACCACCACTTTTTGGCCATTCCTCAACTATTCACAGTCATTTTTCTAGACATTTTTAAAACAGTTGGGATGTCACTTAACATTTGTTTCCAGTTAGTGTCAGGGAAGCAAGCCATGCTTGATCTTTAACAATCACTTGTACGTGTATGTGTGTGGAAGTGTGTTTTATTTGTCATGTATTGGTACAAGCAGATGCAGTATACACTCACAAACACAGATTTGAAAATAATGCACACGCGGTGTTCAAATTTTGAACCTTTCTCATGGATTTTGTGGTGTGGGCCAATATGGTGTTTACATTATATAATTTCTGCTGTGCAAGTAAAGCACACTTTTTTTTTTTTCCTAAAATGATTTTTCCCCATGTATCCTATTACGGATACTGGTTTTGTTAATTATGATTCTTCTCTCTCTCTCTTTTTTTTTTTTTAGAACATAGCAATAATGCTATTACTGAAATGAATGATTTCCTTTTTTAAAAAATATAATCATTGATGCTTGAATGATAGAATTTTAGTACTGTAAACAGGCTTTAGTCAGTAATGTGAGAGACTTAGAATAAATGCTTAGAGTGGACTCTTCTGTGTGCCTAACTGAATTTCGCAGTAACTGGTATTCTTGGGTTTTGTCCTATTTGCTACACATTAATTCAGAACTTGTATTCTTTTTATAAGTTTGACAGTCTTTTGGAGTAACCAGCAACTTTGACATTTGCACTAAGATTTTATTTGGAATGCAAGAGAGGTTGAAAGAGGTTTCAGTAGTGCACATGTAACTAATTTATTTGAACTATATGCTAAAGACATCAACCAGTTTCTTCAAAACTCAGCACCGATGATTTGGTGAAAATGCTGAGTATTATACTTTTCTTCTTGCACATCAGCAAAGTAAACGGTTTTGTACAATGAAAAATACTAATTTGTTTGACATTCCATATTAAACTACTGTCATGTTCAGCTTCATTGCATGTAATGTAGACCTAGTCCATCAATCATGTGTTCTGGGAGTGTTCTTTATTCAATAAAGTTTTAATTTAGTATAAAGACAATTTGTACATCTTGTGTGGTTTTTAAATTTTACCTGTTGTATCTAGTTAAGATTATCAAAAGGTATTCTCATTGGTTGTAAGGACTTGGGCAAGTAAGAGTCTCAGTCTCAGGGATCTTTTAAAGGATAATATTCATGTTAGCCATGTTTAGTGCAATATTAATTGTAAACATTTCTGAGCTGAGTGTGGAGGTTCATGTCTGTAATCTCAATACTTGGGAGGCTGACGCAGGAGGATCACAAGTTCAAAACCAGCCTCGGCAAGCTTAGCAAGACCTTGTTTCCAAATTAGAAAGAAAACTGGGCTGGAAAGTGTAACTTTGAGGTAGAGTGCCTTTGGGTTCAATCCCCAGTAATACGGGGGGGGGGGGAATTGGGGGGGTCCTCTCAACTGAAAAGATAAATTTATCAAAGTAGTAAACTTCAAATCCAACTTTTAAAACTAGGAATTGGATCCAGAGACGAGCTACACCCTCACCCTTTTTTATTGTTGTGTTATTTTTTTGTGGTATTAGGGATTGAGTCCATTTGTGAGCAGGGTCTTAGTAAGTTGCAGAGAGCCTAAGTTGCTGAGGCTAGCTAAAATAAACCTATAATTTTCCTGTCTCTGCCTCCCAAGTACTAGGATTACAGATATGGGCCACTACTTCCGGCTCTTTCTTATTTATTTATTTTATTTATTTTATTTATTTTTTGTAGTGCTGAGGATAGAACCTAGGGGCATTCTACCTTCAAGCAACACCTCCAGCCCTAGTTTTTTTTTTTTCCCCCAGGTCTGGGGATGGGACCCAGGGTCATTCAACCTCTAAGCTACACCCCTTGCCCTATTTTTAATTCTTTATTTTGAAACAGGGTCTCACTAAGTTGCAGAGGGCCTCACTAAGTAGCTGAGGCTGTCCGCGAACCGTGATCCTCCAGTCTTAGCCTCCCAAATGCAAGGATTACAAGCGTGCGCCACCATCCCCGGCTTTATTCTTTATTTTGAAACAAGGTCTCACTAATTTGTGGAGGGATTCATTAAATTGCCCAGGCTGGCTGCAAACCTGTGATCCTCCTGTCTTAGCCTCCCAAGTACTGGGATTATAAGCGTGTGCCGCCACACTTGGCTTTTTTTTTTTTTTTTAATGTCTAAGTTACTAAGGCTGGCCTCAAACCTGTTAACCTCCTGTCTCAGTCTCCTAAATGCTTGTATTACGACATGTGCACCACCATGCCCAGCTTGGAATGTACTTTTGTGGGGAGTGGTAATGGAAACAAGTACATTACACCTGCTAATCATGAGTAGAATATAACTAATGAAATGTGTGATAATTTTTATTTATGTAATAGTGGTTTTTTTTCTTCGTTTTGTTTGTTTGTTTGTTTGTTTGGGGGTGTTTGGTGGTAGTGGGGATGGAACCCTTCTACCTCTGGGCTACATTCCCAGACCTATTTTATATTTTATTTGGAAACTGGGTCTCCTCAGCCAGCAAGTCTGGCTTTGAACTTGCACCATCCTCCTGTCTCCGCCTCCCAAGCCCGGGGATTACAAGCGTGTGCCACCATGCCCGGCTGTAATAGTGTTTTAAAGAGGATAGTATTGACTAATCACATAGATTTTGCATGACAGAAACACAAAAACCTAAGGATGCTGAATTGTGTGTGTATGTGTGTGTGTGTGTGTGTGTGTGTGTGTGTGTTGGGGGGTACTGGGGTTCCTGGAAACCCTTCTATTTCTGGGCTACACTCCCAGACCTATTTTATATTTTTATTTGGAAACAGGGTCTCTTAAGCCAGCAAGGCTAGCTTTGAAGCTCTGCGATCCTCCTGTCTCCGCCTCCCAAGCGTGGGGATTACAAGGGTGCGCCAAGACACCCAGCATAAGGATGCTTAAATTTAAAAGTTGTAGAGTCACCTGGACATACAAGAATAAGTAAAAATAAAATAGGGTCAATTTGAGTATGATTCTGTCCAGCTCTAAAAGAATAAAATAGATCTTGATAAATAAGATCATTCAAAACTAGCAGGGGGTAATTCTGGGCAATTAAAAGTAACGTACATACATTTATATTTGCAGTACAGCGGATTGAACCCATGGGCATTCTACCCTACCCTCAGCCCTACTCTTTTTTACTTGGAAACAGGGTTTCACTAAGTTGATGAGGCTGGCTGAGAACATGTAATCCTGTGTCAGCTTTCCAAATACTGGGATTATACATGTGCACTACCTGGTTTAAAACCAATAAATTTTTCTATTTTTCGGAACTAAGGATTTAACCCAGGGGCATTCTACGTCTGAGCTGTAACCCCCCCCCCCCGGCCCTATTTTTTATTCTCTAATTTGAAACAAGATCTCATTAAGTTGTAGAGGCTAGGAGGATAGCTCAGTGTTAGAGCACTTAACTAACGCATCCAGTCCTCTGTTGGATCCTCAGCATCACACACAAACACACATTTATACATGTATATGACTTTTTTGTGGTACTGGGGATTGAAAGCAGGGGCATTCTACTTCCAAGCTGCACCCCCAGCCCTATTTTTTATTCTTTATTTTGAAATAGGGTCTCACTAAGTTGCAAGGGGCCTAATAAATTGCTGAAGCTGGCTGTAAACCGGCGATCCTCCTGTCTTAGCCTCCCAGTTACTGGGATTACAAGCATGCACCACCACGCCTGGTTTATTTATTTTTTTATTTTTTATTTTTTTGGTGGTACTGGGGTGGAACCCAGAGGCCTCCTACCTCCGGGCTATACTCCCAGACCTATTTTCTATTTTATTTGGAAACAGGGTCTCACTAAGTTGCTGAGAGCCTCACTAAGTAGCTGAGGCTGGCTTCGAACCCATGTGATCCTCCTGTCTCAGCCTCCTAAGAGCGGGGATTACAAGCGTGCGCCACCACGCCCGGCCTCCACGCCTGGTTTATGACTTACATTTTATACATGTACAGCATTTAAAGGTATAGAAGTTTATAAAATGGAGACAGACACAAGCCTCTCATCAATCTTCATATTCCCTAACACACAATAGACAAGTCCTGATTCCCAGATGAGACCATTTAGAAATTCCAGACATCAGAGGCCAGGTGTGATGGTTCACACCTGTAATCCTAGTACTTGGGAGACAAGAGGACCACAGGCTCAAGGACAGCCTCAGCAACTGGGGGCTGCGGGGTGAGGAGGACTTATTTCAAAATAGCAACTAAAAGAGAAGGTGTAGCCCTAGGTTCAAACCCTAGTACAAAAAAGAAAAAGAAGAAAGAAAGAAAAAAAAATGTCATGCAGCAGGTATTTTTGTTAAACAATGGAGGTGTATACAATGACTGCAGTTCCTTGTCCAGGAAACATAGGGTATAAATCCTTCCAAAAGTTGTAAAAATGTTCTTCCATTTTTCATTTTACTTAATTGGCTGCCTGCTTTACCAACTAAATTTTGAGGGGGGAAAGAAGGAGTGGGAGTTTAATTCAATGCTGTCCTGCCTTTGAGCTATACCCTCAGCCTTTCTTATTTTTTATTTTGAGATGGTCTCACTAAGTTTTTGTGCTTCGGCCACAAACCTATGATACTTTCTAGATTCAGCCTCCCAAGTACTGAGCCCACAGGTGTGTGTCACAGAACCTGTTACCAACTAATATTAAGTTGAGCTGCTGGTGTGTTAAAATTATGAGAACGTTATAGAGTCTCAGTCTACAAATACTTAAGTGGTGCAGTCTACAAAGATCTGCAAAAGATTTATGTTAAGAAAAATTGAGGCTAAACCAGGTGTGTTGGTGTACCCTTGTAATCCGAGTAGTTGGGAGGATGAGACAGGAAGATTGCAGGTTCACCACCAGCCTCAGCTACTTAGTGAGGCCATCCAAAACTCGGTGAAACCCTATTTCAAAATAAGGAATAAAAAAAATAGGGCTGAAGGTGTAGCTTGAAGGTAGAATGTCCCTGGGTTCAATCTCTAGTACCACAAAAACAAAACAAAACAAAACAAAATAACAACAACAAAAAAACAGTTGAAGCTGAGTATGGTGGCGCATCCTGTAATCCCAATACTTGAGAGGCTGAGATAGGGGATCACAGGTTTGAAGCCAGTCTCAGCAACTCAGTGAAGCTCTTATCAACTTAGTGAGACCTTGTTTCCAAATAAAAAAATAAAATAGGAATAGGGTATAGCTTTATTCTACCTCTGGGTTCAATCCCCAGTTCCAAAATTTATTATTAATATTATTCTATTTGATTATTTATTTATTTTTGTTTTGTTGGTTTGGTTTGGTGGTACTGGGGTTCCTGGAAGCCCTTCTACCTCCGGGCTACACTCCCAGACCTATTTTATACTTTTTTATTTTTGGAAACAGAGTCTCTTAAGCCAGCAGGACTGGCTTCGAGCCACCGCGATTACCCCTGTCTCCACCTCCCAAGCGCGGGGATCGCAAGCGTGTGCCACCACGTTCGGTTTCAAAATAAAGAATAAAAAATAGGGCAGGGGGTGTAGCTTGGAGGTCGAATGTCCCTAGGTTCCATTCCCAGACCCGCAAAAAAAACAGAGGTGGGGGGGGGGAGAGCCGGACATGGTGGCACATGCTTGTAATCCTCCTATCTCAGCATCCCAAGTACTGGGATTACAGACGTATGCCACCATGCCCAACTATTTTTTTATTTTCAAACAGGGTCTCACTAAATTGCAGAGGGCTTCACTAAATTTCTGAGGCTGGCTTCAAATTGGTGATCCTCTTGTCTCAGCCTCCCAAGTACTTGGATTACAGGCCTGCCCCACCAAACTGAATTTAATTTAAATAACCACGTTTGGCCTGCTATGGTGGCATAAACCTGTTATCCCAGCAACTTGGGAGGGTGAGAAAGGGAATTGCAAGTCTGAGGCCATCCTGGGCTGGGCAACTTAGCAAGACCTTGTCTTAAAATAAAGAGGGCTGCCTGGCATGGTGGGGCACGCTTGTAATCCCAGCATTCGGGAGGCTGAGACTGGAGGATCGTGGTTCGCTGACAGCCTCAGCTGCTTAGTGAG
This sequence comes from Muscardinus avellanarius, assembly GCF_963383645.1. Lineage (NCBI taxonomy): Eukaryota > Metazoa > Chordata > Mammalia > Rodentia > Gliridae > Muscardinus > Muscardinus avellanarius. The sequence goes on from NC_137794.1 coordinate 74,948,001, forward strand.
GCCCTCTGCAACTTAGTGAGACCCTGTTTCAAAGTAAAGAATAAAAAATAGGGCAGAAGGTATAGCTAGGAGGTCAAATGCCCCTGGGTTCCATCCCCAAATCCACAATAAATAAATAAATAAATAAATAAATAAATAAATAAATGGAGGGCTAACTGGGCACGGTGGCGCACACCTGTAATCCCAGTATTTAGGAGACAGACAGAAGGCTAAACTAGTTCAAGGCCAGCCTCAGCAACTTAGCAAATTTTTTTTTTTAAAAATTTTAAAATAAAATATATAGAAAATCTGAAGGTATAGTTCAAAAGTAGAATGCCCATGGGTTTAATCCTCAGTGCCAATAAATAAAAAAGTAAATAAACAAACAAATAAATAGGGCTGGGATATAACTGAGTGGTAGAGTGGACTCGGTCTCCTCCCTAGTACCACACAAACAAAATTAAATAAAAATAAAATAGCTATGTTTGTTTAGTGATAATTGAATGGGAGAGTACAAATGGGTATGTTTAATAGAAAAATATCTTTTCTCTGATATTGGAGGGAAGTGGAGGAGAGGATGTTTATGTAGAAAACAAAAGAAGGGATCGGTAAATTTCAGTATCTATTTTGGGGTTGATTTTTCTTTTTGTGGTATCAGGAGCCAGGAGCACTCCACCTCAGAGCTATCTCTCCCAACCTTTTAATATGTTTTATTTTGAGAGGGAGTCTGGATAAATTGCTGAGGCTGGCCTCTCAACCTTCCAATCCTCCTGCATTACCCTCTGGGGTCACTGAGGCTACAATGAGGCTGCTGCTCCCAGCCTCAGTCTTATCATTCTAACAGTGTTTCTTATTTTTTAAATAGATAATTTTTTTATTTTAATTGAAACCTCTGCCTTTATGTGAAACTTCCTAGATTTTTGTTAGATAATCAACTATTTATTTTTGCGGTACTGGTGATGGAACCCAGGGACATTCAATCTCCGAGCTATACCCCCAGACCTATTTTTTATTTTTTATTTTCAAACAGGGTCTCACTGAGTTGCGAAGGGCCTCACTAAGTAGTGGAGGCTGTCCGCGAATCGAGATCCTCCTGTCTCAGCCTTCCAAATGCTCGGATTTCAAGCGTGCTCCACCATGTCCGGCTTTCAACTTCTTTAGATTACCCTTTCATTCAGAATGTGTTTTTTTTTTTTTTTTTTTTTTTTTGGGCGGGGGCAGTACTGGGAATTGAACCCAAGAGCTTCTACCTTCAAGCTATACCTCCAGCCTTAATTGTTTTTCTTTATTTTGAAACAGGGCCTCACTAAGTATCTGATGCTGGCCGTAAACCTGCAATCCTCCTGTTTCAGCCTCCGAAGTACTGGGATTACAAGCGTGCTCCACCACGCCTGGCCTTTCATTCAGAGTTTTATGCACAAACTTTTCTGCTCGTTTTCAAAAGAGGCAGAATTGTTTAATGTCTTTATATCACAGGAAGAAGTCCAGTACCCTTATTTTGTTTAGCATATTCTCACTGAACCATCTGGAAGTTTTGATTAAGCCCAGGGCTGTTCCTTTACCTCATTTTGTGAAAACTGCAGAACCTTTTCACCTGCCCAGGGTGCTAGTTCCTGCCCACACGCTGCCTCTTCCAAACATTCCACACTTCAAATTCCGGCATGCCCAACAAAGCTTTGTGCTTTGTACTTGAAGGAAGAGCAAGATAATGAACTTTGGGGGCTAATGAAAGTCTCCAAATGAGTTCTGTCCATAAACAGCACACCAAGAGCATAGAAACATGTTTTTCATTGTTATTAGCTCTGTGACTCTCTTTCTGCCTTTTCCTTGTTGAGCAAATATATCTGAGCCCTTGACATGTCAGAATTCACAGCCAGCAATTTTTAGAACTCAAGAAGAGACATGACACAAATACCCTAGAAATACTGCTTCAGGAAGACCAGAAAAGGAAGAAGATTGGGAGGGGGGGATAATTTGGAGGGAAAAGTTTTACATTTATATCCTGGTTTTTAAAATGTGCCGATATTTATTTATTTATTTATTTATTTATTTATTTATTTATTTATTTATTTTATGGTACTGGGGTTCCTGGAAACCTTTCTACCTCCGGGCTACACTCCCAGACCTATTTTATTTTTGGAAACAGGGTCTCTTAAAGACAGCGCGGCTGGCTTCGAACCTGCGTGATCCGCCTCCCAAGTGTGGGGATTACAAGCGTGCGCCACCACGCCTGGCGCGTAAAATGCATCAAATTTTTAAGTGAATTATTTTTTCTGGTCTTCAGATGTTTCTTTCCAATGACCAACTGCTTATTTAGGCTGTGACGTTGTGGTGATATTTTGATGCCCACACATTTTCCTGCTAAATACAAAAGCAGTCTTCGGAGGCACCCAGTGTAGAAGGCAACCTAGGCCCACGTCTGTTCAGTGCCCTGAGCTACGAGCCCCCACGCAGCATGGAACACGATGAAATCTTTCTGGCTTTTTGCTACAGTCTCTTCTGAACCAGTGTCTCTTTACTGAATTACTAGGGACAGGAGCCTGGCATGGTGATGCACACCTGTAATTCCAGTACTTGAGAGGCTAAAACCAAGACGACTGCAGGGTTAAGGTCAGCCTGAGCAGTATAAAGAGACCTGTTAAATTTTTTTTATTATTATTTTTTAAGAGGTGATGGTGTAGCTCAGAGTTAGAACATCTCTGGGTTCAATCGCCAGTACTAAAAACAACAACAACAAGAACAACAACAACAACAACAAATAAAATTAACCTTAAGCCTAAATTATGAGATTTTAGATTAACTCAACTTTCAAGGGTAAGGGTAAGATGTCAAGATTTATCAAAACAGGACTTGAGGCCCCAATTAACTTCACCTGGAGTCCCAGAGTCTGAATGGCCCTTGCGTTTAACAATTTTGAAGTAGTTATGGCTCGAGTTCAAGTTTTTCTTAACTCAGAGCAACTAGAATTCAATTGGCCTCAATAATTCTCTAGCTTATTAAATTCTAGTCATTCAAACTTTTCACTATATAAAAACTTACTAAGAAATAGACATCAGAGAATTAAAGATAGTACTTGGAGTGGAACGTGGTGGTGGTTCATGGCTGTAATCCCAGACATGTGAGGGTGAGACAGAAGGATTGGAGGTTGAGGAAAACCTAAGTAGTAGTAAGACTCTCATCAACCTAACAACACCCTATTTCAAAATAAAAACAAAAAATAGGGCTGGGGCCAGGCGTGGTGGCGCATGCCTGTAATCCCAGCGCTTGAGAGGCTGAGACAAGAAGTTGGCACAGGTTCGAAGCCAGCATCAACTACCTAGTGAGGCTCTCAGCAACTTAGTGAGACCCTGTTTCCAAATAAAGTATAAAATAGGTCTGGGAGTATAGCCTGGAGGTAGAAAATCCCCTGGCTCCACCCCGAGTACCACATACACACACACACACACACAAAAAAAAAAAAAAAAAAAAAAAAAAATTAAGGCCGGGGGTACAGTTTGGAGGTAGAATGCTCCTGGGTTCAGTCTTCAGTGTCACAAAAGGGGGGGGGGGAATGATGGCACTTGTTCTGAGACAATTTTCCACATTTTGGCCATGGTCATTAATGACTGCCTCTTTTAGGGTAGGTAATTTTTAAATCTTTCAGGGAACTATTTTATCTTCATTTTATATTTCAGTGAAACTGAAGTAATTTGGAAATTAAATGTAATTATATCAGCATCCTCTCATCTATAATGCCACTTAAGTTAAAAGACTAACAGCTGGATGGGGTGGTGTACAACTGTCATTCCAGCAAGATGGGAGGCTGAGGCAGAAGGATTGTAAGCTCAAAGCCAACCTGGGCAACTTAGCAAGATCTTGTCTCAAAGCAAAATATGAAAAGGGCTGGGGATACAGATCAGGGGTAGAGTGCTTCTCTAGCATATGTGAGGCCATGGGTTCAATCCCTACTACTGCAGAAAACAACAACAGTAGGGATTTAACTATTATAGTATATTCAGACAATTTGAGATAGCTCATAATTTATAATTTCATAATTTGTCATTTAAAATTAAAAAGACAACAGACACAACAAATGATACCATGACTGAACTTTTCTGTCCCAGTGTTTAGCACTTCCAATCATATTTCTTCACTAGCTTCTTCATTCCTCTCACTAGAATTTTTGATTCATGACAGCTGAAAACACATAAACTTTCACATTTTGTTCACAACTGAAGTTTCAGCTCTATAATTTGTTTCCCACCTGAATCTACAATTGAAGTTAAAAGAGGTTAAGTGATACAGAGCTTCTGTCAGATCCAATCCCTTCTTTTTCTTTCTCACATTTAGAACAGTTTTTTTGGTTAGATTCTGTGTGCTCCCCGTGTGGTCCCAGACACTTCTCTGCCATGTATCTGTGTTGACACCTTACCCCTCACTCCCCTCAATATTTACCCTTTGACAAAAGAGTGCCAAGTGGACTATTTCAATAGTAATTCTGGAATAACCTAGCTGATGTTTAACCTTTGTAATTAAAGAGAGTCGTTGGAAACCATTAAAAAAATTTGTTTAAGTTTTTATCTTTGCTCGGGTCCTTACTTGTCTGGAGGACTTGCAGTACTTTATAATTAAAGAGCATGAGAACTGGAGGTGATAGTTATCTAAAACTCCAAACATAGCAAATGTGGGAACGAGGGTGCCACTTGGCTCTGGACCAGTGATTTTAGTCAGCATTATAGCCAAGTTCTGACTCTAAACTGATGGTTCTCTGTGATAATTAGCTATTATGTGTGTGAGAGAGGAAAAGCTAAGGAAGCTCCAGTATATTAAAAATAACTGAATTTGAGGGAAAAATTTTCAATTTAGGAATCTATTCATATAAAAGTAAACTTGTAAGGAGAAAGAAAGTAGTTCTGGTAGAAGAAAAATGTAGTTGCCTGGTTATCAAATCAAAGGAATTCATAGCTTTTGTTTGTTAACCAGCAGCTTGTTTGGGAAATAAATTAGTAAAGGAGAAAATTTAAAGCCGGGCGTGGTGGCGCACACTTGTAATTCCTGCATTTGGGAGGCTGAGATGGAGGATAATGGTTCACAGACAGCCTCAGCTACTTAGGCCCTCCGCAACTTAGTGAGAACCTGTTTCAAAATAAAGAACACAAAATAGGGCAGGGGGTGTAGCTCAGAGGTGAAATGCCCCTGGGTTCCATCCCCAAACCTGCAAAAAAAAAAAAAAAAAAAAAAAAAACGGAGAAAATTTACTCTTAATTTGCTATGAATCAGTCCAATAGGGCTAAACACATAGTTAGTAGTGACAAAAACAACCTGATGATCATTTCAAATATTTGTTCAGCATCTGATTTTTCATTTAACAACCCTCTTGATTTGTGACTAAATATAAGATGGTCTTTACAAGGCAGGCGGTGTTTTAAAAGCCACATTATATTAGCGCTGCAAATGTTTTTAAAAATTAGAAACATGAATGTCTTCAAATTTTCCAAAAACCCCAGAACTTCTGGGGAATTTCCAACATTTGTAGCCCTAAACTGTTTCTTCTTGAAAACAATTCACAAAACCCAGATAATCAATAAAAACGTGCTCTGCGATGAAAGGCTATTTCATACAAAAATCTTGTAAGTAGAAGGCAAGTTTGCAAGAAAAGGGCGTCTGAAAAAAATCATGACCACGTCAAATATAATACTTGGTTTTGTGCTCATCCGTATACACTACGCATCTTTAAAAATGGTGTTTTAAACAACTCTGTGTCCTTTCTTGTTATTTTTAGTATCTCCCCTGAAACCATAAACACAACCATATGTCAGGGCAAAGCTGTGTGGATGGTTTGGACATGGTGTTCTTGCTTTTATTTTTACCATTCAGTGCCATTTATAGCAAGTAACATGTATTTTTCATCAATGATCAGATTTTGCATATTTTTAGTTGCTTGTGGGCTAGAAGTTTAAGAAGCAGAACACTTTTTCTCGCACACTTTCTAATGCCCATAATGTCAAACATAATTTGTTCAGACTCTATCTAGGATTTTGCTTCCTTTTTCTGTTTTCTTTTTTTCTTTTTTTTTTTTTTTTTTTTTTTTAGGTACTGGCGATGAAACCCAGGAGCCTTCTACTTCTGAGCTACATCCCCAGCCCTATTTTTTTTTTTCTTTATTTTGAAGCAGAGTCTCACTAAATTGCGGAGGCCTCACTAAGTAGATGAGGCTGGCTTCGCCCACCATCCTCCTATCTCAGCCTCCCGAGTATTGGGATTACAAGCATGTGCCACCACGCCTGGCTTCCTTTTTTTTTTTTTTTTTTTTTTTTTTTATGGATGGTCCTATGAAAATTTGAAGCCCAGCAGAAGCACAGGTAAGCTAAAATTCACCACCACCTGCGATCATCCCAAGCAAGATGCATGACGTCTGAGCCTCAGTGTCCAGCTATAAAACAAAAATAAAAGCCGCATGATTGTTGTGGTGATTAAGAGAGGTTGGAGTGTAGAGCCCAGGAATGTGTAGCGAGTCCTTGAGAAGTGGGCAGCTGACTGAGGCTGGCTGTGAACTTGTGATCCTCCTATGTTAGCCTCCCAATTACTGGGATTATAGCCATGTACCACCATGCCAGGCTCTATTTATCCATTATAATTAAGTGCCACATTGCCGGGTATGGTGGCACATGCTTGTAATCCCAGTACCTGGGAGGCTGAGACAGGAGGATTCATAGGTTTGCGGCCAGCCTCAGCTACTTAGTGAGGCCCTTCACAATTTAGTGAGACCGTTTCAAAAATAAAAGAAGAAGCCGGCCGTGGTGGCACATGCCTGTAATCCCAGCACTTGGGAGGCTGAGACAGGAGGATCACAGGCTCGAAGCCAGCCTCAGATACTTAGTGAGGCTCTCAGCAATTTAGTGAGACCCTGTTTCCAAATAAAGTATAAAATAGGTCTGGGAGTATAGCCTGGAGGTAGAAAGCCTCTGGGTTCCATCCCCAGTACCACCAAAAAATAATAATAATAATAATGATAATCATAAATAAAAGAAGAAAATAGAGCCGGACGTGGTAGTGCACACTTGTAATCCCAGCATTTGAGAGGCCTAGACAGGAGGATCGTGGTTCACAGACAGGCTCAGCTACTTAGTGAGGCCCTTTGCAACTCAGTGAGACCCTGTTTCAAAATAAAGAATAAAAAATAGGGTTGGGGTTGTAGGTTGGAGGTAGAATGCCCCCTGGGTTCCATCCCCAGTACCACACACACACAAAAAAAAAAAAAAAAAAAAGAAAGAAAGAAAGAAAGAAAGAAAGAGCTAAAAGAAAGAAAGATAGGACTGAAAGTGTACTCAGAGATAGAATGCCCCTAGGTTCCATACCCAGTACCATAACAACAACAAAAGAAGTGCCTCATCAAAATATATGAACCTACCTCATTTTAATGGCCGCCTAATATTCCACAAGATGAATATACTACACTGAATTAGTACTCTTTTGACATTACACTTTACTGACAAATTGTCATTACAAATAACCCCTCACACCTGTAAATCACTCTAGCATTGCATTTACAATTAAAAGAAGAAACTTCAGCCATTCGAATGCCCCTTTCCCCTCTATGTGACATATCTCAAATACTTCACGTAGGAACTCCACAATCGCATGGGGTTACTTCATATGACTGACATTCGCTTTGACAGAAAAAGCTTTGATCATGATGACAGTCCCTGGTTCAGAATAATATGAAGCCTTATCTTTCGTAATCTCTAGCAGTTTTGCTGAGGGAAGATTAAGAGCATTGTCAGAGACTTCTAATTCATCTCCACTCAGCAATCCCTTTTTACTTTCCATCTCGCTAGCTGCTTGGTACTAAGAGCTATAATCAAAAGACAAGATAAATTTTAATATGACCAACTATGTCAGCAGGAAGATCATGAAAGGGCTCAGATTGCCTAACTCTGATGCTATTCTTTTCTAATAAATATTAGCAGTCCACAGCATAGAGCATATATCTTTCCTAAATAATATGTATTCATATATATATATATATATATATATATATATATATATATAGTGCTGAGGATCAGATCTAGGATCTCATGCGTGTTAGGCAAATGGTCTGCCATGGAGCTACACCTCCAGCCTGAGAAAATTTTTGTAAATAATTATGAAACTAAAGCCGGGCCTGGTAGTTCATGCTTGTAATTCCAGTTCTTGGGAGGCCGACAGAGGAGGATTGCAGGATTGCAGACAGCCTTAGCTACTTTCTGAGGCTATCTTCAACTTAGTGAGACCGTTTCAGAAAAAAAAAAAGAAAAGAAAGTAATAAATATATAGTATGTAGTATGTATTGTGTGTGTGTGTGTGTGTGTGTGTGTGTGTGTGTGAGAGAGAGAGAGAGAGAGAGAGAGAGAGAGAGAGAGAGAGAGAGAGAGAGAGAGAGAAGAGAGAGAACTGGGAATTGAACCCAGGGGCAATTTACCTCTGAGCTACTCTCCTAGCCCTGTATTATTTTTATTTTGAAACAGGGTTTCACTAGGTTGATGAGAGTCTCACCACTTGCTACCTATTATGGACAATTTGAAAGAAGCTTAAAAATGAATGAAAAACTTAAATTCTCCAATCCAAAGAAAAGGATAACTAGATATAGAATTTTTGTCTCAATATTTTTGAATCTATGAATAAGTTTGCCTTGATATTAAATATATTACAGCTAGGCATGGTGGTGCACACTCGTATTTCCAGTACATAGGGGGCTGAGACAGGAGGATTACAGGATCGAGGACAGCCTCAGCAAGAAGTGAGATTCTCATCAACCTAGCAAGACCCTGCTTCAATGCTTCAAGATAAAAATAAACTAGGAGCTGGTCACTGTGGTATGTGCTCGTAATCCTAGTACTTGGAGGCTGAGATAGGAGGATCACAGGTTCTAAGCCAGCCTCAGCAATTTGGTGAGGCTCTCTGCAACTTAGTGAGACCATGTTTTAAAATAAGAAATAAAATTGGGTTTGAGGTAGAATACCTCTGAGTTCCATTCCTAGTACCAAAAAATAGGGTATAGCTCAGAGGTAGAATGCCCAGGGTTCAATCTCCAGGACCACACATGCAAAAAAAAAAAGAAAATATGAAAGTGTGTGTGAAAGTGTGTGTGTGTGTGTGTGTGTGTGTGTGTGTGTGTGTATCACCGGGAATGGAGCCCAGGGGCATTCTACCTCAGAGCTACATTCCCAGCCCTATTTTTTATCCTTTATTTTGAAACAGAATCTCACTAAATTGTGGAGGGCCTCACTAAGTAACTGAGGCTGGCCCTGAATTTGTGATGCTCCTGTCTCAGCTTCCCAAATACTGGGATTACAAGTATGTGCTATCATGCCTGGCTTTTTTTTTTTTTCATCTTTTTAATATAGAATTTCTTCTTTTTTTTGGGGGGGGTGGTACGGGGGCTCCTGGAAGCCCTTTTACCTCTGGGCTACACTCCTTTACATTTTTATTTGGAAACAGGGTCTCCTAAGCCAGCGCGCGGCTGGCTTCGAACCTGCGTGAGTCTCTGCCTCCCAAGTGCGGGGATTACAAGTGTGTGCCACCACGCCTGGCTTCGAATTTCTTCTATTTTTATAGTCAAAAACTTTGATCTTAGTTGGGTGTGGTAATACATGCTAGTAATCCCAGTACTTGTGAGACTGAAACAGGAAGATCACAGATTCAAAGCCAGGTTCCAAATAAAAAATAAAATAGCTGGATATGGTGGTGCATGCATTTAATCCCAGCATTTGAGAGGCTGAGACAGGAGAATCTGGGTTTACGGCCAGCCTCAGAGACAGGAGAATCTGGGTTCACGGCCAGCCTCAGCTACTTAGTGAGGCCATTTGCAACTCAATGAGAACTTGTTTCAAAATAAAGAATAAAAAGTACGTCTGGGGATATAGCTCAGAGGTAGAATATCCCTGGGTTCCATCCCCTGTCGCGACCCTAAGGCTCTGACCAGCAGAGCCTAGGGAAGAAACACACGAACGCCGACTTGCTGATGAAGCTACTTCCTCTTTAATGCTTCCTCCTCCCCCCAATGCGTACAGCAAGCAAATATATATCAGTCTCATAACCCCTCCCTCATCAATCCACCAACCCCAAGCTTCCCACAGCTAGGGCATGCACATTTCTAACCCTCTCATAGGTGGGCTGGTGGTAGCACGAGGCACTGCATCACTGATCATCCGTAGGGCGCCTGATAGGGCTCACTGCGCAGGCTCAGGGCACCACCAGCCTCGTGAGCCTCGTGACTTGGCAACATGCCTAGGCGCCATCTTGAGCCACCGCCCCATCCCAGTCTAGCCGAGTGGGCCCCGACAATCCCCAGTACTGAAAATAAAATAAAATAAAATAACTCTGGGTGTGTGTCCCAGAGGAAGAATTCCTCTGGGTTCCATTCCCAGTAGCAAAAAAATATTTTATTTATTATTTTTATTTTTATTAATTATTTTTATTTTTATTTTATTTTATTTTATTTTTGCGGGTCTGGATATGGAATCCAGAAGCATTTGACCTCCGAGCTACACCCCCTGCCCTATTTTTTATTCTTTATTTTGAAACCGGGTTTCACTGAGTTGCACAGGGCCTTACTAAGTAGCTGAGGCTGTCCACGAACCGTGCTCCACTGGCCTCAGCTTCCCAAATGCTGGGATTACAAGCGTGCGCCAGCATGCCCCGCTCTTTTTTTTTTTTTTAATTTTTTATCTTTACTTAAGATTGTAAGGCCCTATTTCATTCAGAGATTTGATACTAAACCACATTTTTTTTGGGGGGGGCAGTACTGGGGATGGAACCCAGGGGCATTCTTCCTCTGAGCCACACCCCCATCCCTATATTTTATTCTTTATTTTGAAATAGGGTCTTACTGAGTTGCAAAGTGCCGCAGTAAGTAGCTGAGGCTGTCTGCAATCCTCTCAGCCTCCCAAATGCTGAGATTACAAGCGTGGGCCACCACGCCTGCCTTTCAACCGCAATTTTATTTTAGCTGTTGATTAATCTTGGGAGGATCAGTGTATCTAAGGCATATATTGAATTTTCCTCAGCAATTGACCAATTGCCTCAATATACTGCTTTCTTTCCAACAACAGTTTTCTTATTAAGACAAAAACTACCCATTAATTCTATGATGAAATATTTTGCATGCAAGGCCAACTAATCAAGTGATAAGTAACATATTTATCAAAATGTCAGGCACCAAGGGCAAGAAGAGGGTGAAGTCAGTGTGTGTACAGGAGGGGGCCTTTTCACCTGGGGAGGTGAGAGTTGGGCATGCGTGGGAACACTCACGTCTTTGGCCACTGTGAAGCCAGTTTGCTGGGGAAGAAGGTGAGCTGAGAGAGGAGGAACTGAACCGCATGTAACACACACCATGGAGGCTTTTCCTGGGCTGTCCTGGTAAAGGATGAAGAGTTCACAGCCCTCTCCTCTCTCTTCCACTAGATAAAACTAGGTCCTCCTCCTCTTCCTCCTCCTCCTCCTCCTCTTCCTCCTCCTTCTCCTCCCCCCCTCCTTTTTCTCCTCCTCCTCTCCCTCCTCCTCCTCCTTCTTTTCAACATGAGATTTTATTTGAAAGAAAAAAAAGTTTCCAAGCTGTCCAGGTGGCACATGCCTAAAATTCTAGTATTTGGGAGGCTCAGCAACCTGTGAGTGTGTGCTTGGTGTGTATGATGCTGGGGATTGAACCTAGAGGTTGGTCTCACTAGGTTGCTGAGAGTCTCACTAAATTTGACAAAGCTAGCTTTGAACCTGTGCTCCTCCTGTCTTCGCCTCCCAAGTACTGGAATTACAAGCGTATACCACCATGCCCAGATATATATATATATATATATATATATATATATGTATATATATATATATATATATATATATATATATATATATATATATATTTGAAATAAGGTCTCAACAGGTTGCAGAGGGTCTGGCTAAATTGCTGAGGCTGGCCTTCAACCTAAGATCCTCTTATCTCAGATTCCCAACTACTTGTATTACAGGTGTGCACCACTGTGACTGGCTCATATGTTACATTTTGGGGAGGGTCTGTTAGACTATTTAACAACCTCTTTCTATTCTTTCTATGATATGACATTGATTTTTGAAGTGAGGGGTACCACAATTTTTTAAATTGTCCATCTGTTTCTTATTGATTTGTGTTTCTTAAATTATAATTTACATATATAGTCAGTTATGGTCTATTGAATCTGTTTGATTGAACTGTATAATATTATGTTATAATGAACTCATAAGAGTTATTTTAATTTCAGAATAGACTTTATTGTCTAGAAGAGCATTTTAGAACTTGACCTATTATTATAAAATCAAAATTTTTAAATGTTTTTATTAATTCTTTCAGATATTGCCTCAGTTCCTTTTAGCTTTCTAAAAAGAAAAATGTTGAAGCGGGGCATGGTGGTGCATGCCTGTAATCTCAGTACTTGGGAGGCTGAGACACCAGGACTGAAGGTCAAGTATAGCCTTGGCAATTTAGCAAGACTGTTTAAAAAATAAAATAAAATAAACCCCAAATTTAACAGGGCTGGGAGTGTAGCTTCTAGGTGGAATGCCCCTGGAAAGAAGAATGAGAAAAAGGAGAAAGAGGAGGAAGAGGAGAAGGAGGGGGAGGAGGAGGAAGAGGAAGAGAGGAGGCAGAAGAGGAAGAGGTGTTTTGTTTTCTTTCTTTCTTTCTTTCTTTCTTTCTTTCTTTCTTTCTTTCTTTCTTTCTTTTTTTTTTTTTTTTGGTGGTACTGGGGGTGGAACCCAGAGGATTCCTACCTCTGAGCTATACTCCCAGACCTATTTTATATTTTATTTGGAAACAGGGTCTCACTAAGTTGCTGAGAGCCTCACTAAGTAGCTGAGGCTGGCTTTGAACCTGTGCAATCCTCCGGTCTCAGCCTCCCAAGCGCTGGGATTACAAGCGTGCACCACCACACCCAGCTGGAAGAGGTGTTTTCTGAATTCAAAAGTTTAAACCCATGTGTATACTGTAATCCCAGCATTCAGGAGGCTGAGACAGGAGGATCCAGGTTTGCAGACAGCCTCAACTATTTAGTGAAGTCCTCAGAAACTTAGTGCCGGGGCTCAGCTACTTAGTGAGGCCCCTTGCAACTCAGTGAGACCCTGTTTCAAAATAGGGCTGAGAATCTCAGTACTTGGAAGGTAGAAAGCCCCTGGGTTCTATCCCCCAGTACCAAAAAAAAAAAAAAAAAAAAAAAAAAAAAAAAAAAAAAAGCTGGGGCCGGGCATGGTGGCACACACTTGTAATCCCAGCATTTGGGAGGCTGAGACAGGAGGATTGCGGTTTGTGGCCAGCCTCAGCTACTTAGTGAGGTCCTTTGCAACTCAGTGAGATCCTGTTTCAAAATAAAGAATAATAAAAAATAGAGGCCTGGTTTCCAAATAAAAAATAAAAATAGGGCTGTAACTCACAGGTAGAATGTCCCTGGATTCAATTCCCGGCACCATTTAAATAAATAAATAAGTAAGTAAATAAATAAATAAATAAATCCGAAAACGAATCTAGAAGTCAAGTCTATTCGGAACTTTCATTTACTTCAAAATTAATAGAAAGAATATTTTATAATATTTTATACCATGTTTTTCTATTTTTTCTTTTTTTTTTTTTTTTTTTTTTTACGGTACTGGGGATGGAACCCAGGGGCATTATACCTCCAAGCCACACCCCCAGCCCTATTTTTTATTCTTTATTTTGAAACAGGGTCTCACTGAGTTGCAAAGGGCCTCACTATGTAACTGAGGCTGGTCTCGAACCCACGATCCTTTTGTCTCAGCCTCCCAAATGCTGGGATTACAAGCGTGTGCCACCATGCCCGGCTATATTTTCTAATTTTTACATATAACCACCTACACAATGCAAGAGGAAAGTCCTGTGAAGGCAGGCTGGGCTCCAGGGGTTTGAGCAACAGATGACATTTTCGGTGCTGACTTTTCAACTGAGTCCAGGGGAAAAGTGAGAAGATGGGACGCTAGAGATAAAAATGCTGATGAAATCAAGGTAAGAGTTCAGAAACATTTTATTGATTTAGTAATTTTGATCATGCAGGAGCAGACTTGGAAGGAAAGGTGAAATATCAGTTTATGCATTTTTATTCATGTCCTAAAGATATTTTTGTGACCCAGCCCCATTGCAGAAATGTTCAGATGAGCAATGATTTTTGTTTTATGCTCTACCTTGACATGCTGAGTTCCCATATATTGACATCTGTACATGTTGTGAGGATGAGATTTCTAACTTTTGCAGCTTGCTTAACTTGTTTATAAGTTGAGACGTAAGTGATTTTGACATCTGGGGCTGCTTAGGAGCTGATTTCTCAACACAGGGAAGGACACTGTGTATCAAGGTGAAAAGAAAATTAAAGATAAATTAGCTAAATTTTTTTTGCAAGCACTGAAATATGGGACCCCCACATATGGGTTTTAGAAACACAACTGACCCTCTTTTCTTTCTTTCTTTCTTTCTTTCTTTCTTTCTTTCTTTCTTTCTTTCTTTCTTTCTTTCTTTCTTTTTTTGCAGTACTGGTATTTGATATCAGGGACATTCTACCTCTGAACCATATCCCCAGCCCTATTTTTTATTCTTTATTCTGAAACAGGGTCTCACTAAGTTGTAGAGTACCTCACTAAGTAGCTAAGACTGACTGTGAACCTGTGATCCCCCTGTCTCAGCCTCCCAAGTATTGGGATTACAAGCATGTGCCACCATGCCCAGCTACAACTACAACTGATCCTCTTTTTACTAGCAAACCTCCTGCATTTTGTTAGGTCAACTAGACAACAGAGACTATGAGATTATCACATATTGTCTAGAGATTTTTTTTTTTTTTTTTTTTTTTTTTTGCAGCAAAGCATAGAACTTGCTGGCTTGAATCACATCAGGAAAGCTGGAACCTGCCATTTTAGTGGATTACCCACTATGGCTCATATTTTCTCCTACTTTACTAAAAATTAGCACTTCTCAGGTCACACATATGATAATGCAAATACCTTTTGCATGTCATGACTGATTGCACACCATCTCCCCAGGCCACCCATTGGCTTGAGACCAAACACCTGAGGACTGACCACACCTTTTGACACCTAGGTGGGAGGTGGTGCTCCTGAGGGGCTGTCTCTTTTCTATCACACATTTTCTTAATTCTCATTTCGCCTCTTGCATTCTCTTAACAGTGACATTGATTTCTACTCTGGCATGATTCTAGTTTGCATTTTAACAATTCACAATTTGTGTAATAAATGCCCCCAATGGATTGAGGTACATGTCCAAACAGTGGTCCCCCTGTAAAAGGAACCAAGAAGTCTTCCAGAAAAGAAATATTCTAAGCCAGGTGTGGTGGCACATGCTTGTAATCCCAACACTTGGGAGGCTGAGACAGGAGGAATGCAGGTTTGTGGCCAGCTTCAGCTACTTAGTGAGGCCTTCCACAACTTAGTGAGACCTTGATTCAAAATAAAGAATAAAATAGGGCTGTATCTTGGAGGTAGAATAACTCTGGGCTCAATCTCCAGTACTAAAAAATAATTCTAAGGTACCAGCAGAGGCCTGAAAATGTCAGACTCTCTCCCAACTGTGTATCTGTGCATATGCACACATTTTATGCACCATATTTCTTCACCTAGGTAACCTTTTCTTGTCTTTCAAAATTTATCATGGTCATCAAATCTTTTCTAGATTGCCCCTCTTACCTGGTGAAATACTTCTACCACATGTTCTTTACCACATGCCATCAATAATTCTCCCTGCCATAGAGGGATTGAGAAATGGTCTCAGTAAATTGCCCATGCTGGCCCCAAACTTGTGGTTCTCCTGCCTCAGTTTCCCTGGCCATTAGGATTACAGGCATGGGCAACTGTACCCAGCTACAAAGATTTCTATTTTCAGTATTAAGGATTGAGCCCAGGGGCATTCTACCTCCGAGCTACACCCCCAGCCTTATTTTATTTTTTCTTTTGAAACAGGGTCTCACTAAGTAGCTGAGTGAACCGCTGACCCTTCTGTCTCAGCCTCCGAAATACTGGGCTTACAAGTGTGCACCACCACGTCCGGCTCTTTCTACCTATCTTTATTTCTTCTATCCTACCTCAGCACCAGTAATTACTTGCATGTACAACCAACAGAATACAATAAGAATTCCAAGGATTACAATTCACAGAGATGAGTTCTGCCTGCATAATTTAGGGCAATTTTGTAAAGAAATCTCCTGCCTCTACAATATATCCTTCCCTTCTTTCTTGGTGCTAGGGATTAAACCCAGGAATATTTATACCTCTGAGCTACACCCTAATCCTGTTTTATTTTTATTTTTAATTTTAACTTTTTGCAGCACTAGGGATTGAATGTAGGGGCATTCTACCTCTGAGCTTCACCCCCCAGCCCTATTTTTTATTCTTTATTTTAAAACAAGGTCTCACTGATTTGCATAGGGCCTCTCACTAAGTAGGTGAGGCTGGCTGTGAACCATGATCCTGCTGGTCTCAGCCTTCCAAATGCTGGGGTTACAAGCGTGTGCAACTAATCCTCGCTCCTATTTTTTATTTTTTATTTTTTATTTTGAAACTAAGTCTCACTAAGTTGTAAAGGGCCTCACTAAGTAGCTGAGGCTGGCTAAAACCCGGCAATCTTCCTGTCTCGGCCTCTCAAGTACTGGGATTACAACCATGCACCACCATGCCTGGCTCAGTTTCTGTTTTGAAACAGGGTCTTGTTAGCTTGATGAGGGTCTCAATAAATTTCTGAGGCTGGCCTCAAACCTACAATCTTTCTGTCTTACCCCCCGCAAGTACTGGGATTATAGGCACATGCCACCACAATCAGCCATCCTTAGTTTCTTGAAAGCTTTCAGATATAAAAATGTTATAAACTGAGCAATCCTTTAGTCTTCAAGTATTAATTCTCTTTTAGAAAATTAACTCTTTAAAGTTTTTGCATGATATCTTCTTCTGAAATTATGGTCTGACTTGGAGTTAGCTGTTCTAGAATTCTATTCTCCGTAAGCATCTTCAGATGTCTAGAATTTGAGCTTTCAATACAGAAAGGAATTTGTTTTAGAAATTTGAGGGTATGTGAGGCATGATGGCTCACACCTGTAATCTCGAGGACTGGGGAAGCTGGGGTGAAAGGATCACAAATTCAAGGCCAACTCAGGCAACTAAGTGAGACCCTATCTCCATGGGCCAGCCTAAAGGCTGAGTCAGGAGGATCACAGATTTGTGGCTAGCTCCAGCAAATTAGTGAGGCCTCCACAACTTACTAAGGTCTTGTTTTAAAATAAGAGATAAACTGGGTGTAGTGGCGCACGCTTGTAATCCCATCATTCTGGAGGCTGAGATCAGAGGACTGTGGTTTGGGGACAGTCTCAGCTACTCAGTGAGGCTTTTGGAAACTTAGTGAGACCCTGTTTCAAAATAAAGAAGAAAAAATAGGGCAGAGGGGTTAGCTTGGAGGTCAAATGCCCCTGGGTTCCATCCCCAGACCCGCAAGTAAATAAATAAATAAATAAATAAATAAATAAATAAATAAATAAAGGATAGCAGCAGGTATGGTAGCACATGTCTGTAATCCCTGTACTTGGGAGGCCAAGACATACATATTGTAGGTTTAAGGCCAGCCTCAGTAATTTAGTGAGATCCTCTTTCAAAGATAAATAAATAAATGGGGTGGAAGCAGAGCTCAGAGGTAGATGTCGCTGGGTTCAATCCCCAGTACCAAATGATACAAAATAAAATCAAATAGGGCTTGGGGTGTATATTAGAGGTAAAATAACCCTGAGTTCAATCCTCTACAGAGAGAGAGAGAGAGAGAGAGAGAGAGAGAGAGAGAGAGAGAGAGAGAGAGAGAGAGAAGGGAGTCAGGAGGGAAGGAAAGGAAAGAAGAAAGAAAAGGGTTGGGATGTAGTTTAGCTGTTCAACCTTTACCTAACCTGCACAAGGCCTTGGTTTCAGTCCCCAATATCACAAAAACAAAAACAATAATAAAGAAATTAAGGTATGAAGCAAAGGCGTGTTTAGATAATTACCCCAGGTGGATGGAAAGCTCCTGGCACATACACAGACTGAGGATGCAGGTGCTTTCCACAGCTGGTGACTGACTTTCCCTGGGCCCCCGCAGGAGTCCTCATGTCCAGAAGAAGCAGGCCACCACACCTGCAAAGGATGGATTCATAAACAACCAAGCATGATTCCTCCTGCCTGCTTGCCCACTTCCTGAAGTTATCGGGCCTGCAGCTTGCTATTTGTTTGTTTATTTATTTATTTATTTATTTTGTGATACTGGGGATGGAACTCGGGGGCATTCTACCTCCGAACTACATCCCCAGTCCTATTTTTTCCTTCCTTCCTTCCTTCCTTCCTTCCTTCCTTCCTTCCTTCCTTCCTTCCTTCCTTCCTTCTTTTTTTCCTTTCTTTTCTTTTGTGGTCCTGGAAATGGAACCCAGGGGGCATTCTACCTCTGAGCTACACCCCCAGCCCTATTTTTTATATTTTATTTTGAAACAGGGTCTCAGTGAGTTGCAAAGAGCCTCACTAAGTAGCTGAGGCTGTCCACGAACTACCATCCTCCCATCTCAGCCTCCCAAATGCTGGGATTGCAATCTGCGCCATTATGCCTATCTATCTATCTATCTATTTATATAATTTCAAAATAAATTATTTATTTTGAAATAAGGTCTTGCTAAGTTGTGGAGGGCCTCACTAAGTAGCTGATAGTATTTTAATATAATATCCACAGTATCTTCAACTCCTTTAGCTCTTTTCATTCAGCATTTAGACCTGCCCAGGCCTCTGTGATAAAAACATAAAACAGCTGGGGATGTAGCTCAGCGATAGAGCCCTTGCCTAGCATGCTTGAGAACTTGAGTTCAGTTCCCAGCACCACCAAAAACAAAACAAAAAACCCCAGCCAACCAACCAAAGAAACTAAAAACGCACACAACAAAATAAAAAGCAACCTCTCTCATCAGGTCTCTGTCAAGCAATGCCCTGGGTCTCCTTCCCCTGGGCCAAACTTCTAGCAAGAACCTCATGCAAACCTTGTTTAAACATGCCCGAATTAGGCTTCCACCCACTGAGATCTTGCTTCTGCTGCAAGTCTGTGAGAAAACGTTCTCACTGTGATAACCCACAGCACATAAATTGTCAGAAGCAAGGAACACTTCCCCCCCTTGCTTGATACTTGTAAAGCATATATCTCTGTAAACAACTGCCTCCTTTGGGCTCAGAACTGTCTCCTGGCAAATACTGGGATAACTCATAGGAATGTAAAATGTAACATATTTGAGATAAAATTAATCGTTTTTCCTCCAAACCTGCTTCTTAGCTGGGGTTCTGTAGCTCATGACGGCACTATTTCATAGTTACATTAGTTACATTTTATTTTTTATTTTTTGGTGGTACTGGAGATGGAACCCAGGTGACTTCTACATCTGGGCTAAACTCCCAGACCTATTTTAAACAGGGTCTCTTAAGCCAGCTGAGGCTGTCTTGGAACCTGCCATTCTCCTTGTCTCAGCCTCCCAAGAACAGGGCGGGTGGGGGGTGATAGGGATTGCCGGGGCTCATAGTTACATTTTACTTTTAAATATTTGCTGGGTTTTTTTGTTGTTGTTGTTTTGTTTTTGGTATAGGAGATTGAACCTGGGAAATTCTTCCTTCCTCTGAGTTATACCTCCAATCATTTAATTTATTTTATTTTAGTTTTTGCGGGTCTAGGAATAAAACCCAGGGGAATTCAACCTCTGAGCTACATCCCCTGCCCTATTTTTTATTTTTTTATTTTGAAACAGGGTCTCACTAAGTTGTGGAGGGCCTCACTAAGTAGTTGAGGCTGTCTGCGAACTGTGATCCTCTGGTCTCAACCTCCTGAATGCTGGCATTACAAGCGTGTACCATCTCGCCTAGATTCTCCAATCATTTTTTTTCTTTCTTTCTTTCTTTCTTTCTTTCTTTCTTTCTTTCTTTCTTTCTTTCTTTCTTTCTTTCTTTCTCTCTTTCTCTCTCTCTCTCTCTCTCTCTCTCTCTCTCTCTCTTTCTTTCTTTCTTCCTTTCTTTCTTTTTTTTTTTTGGTGGTACTGGGGTTCCTGGAAGCCCTTCTACCTCCGGGCTACACTCCCAGACCTATTTTTACATTTTTATTTGGAAACAGGGTCTCCTAAGCCAGCGTGCACAGCTGGCTTTGAACTTGTGGGATCCTCCTGTCTCTGCCTCTCAAGCGCGGGGATTACAAGTGTGTGCCACCACGCCCGGCCATTTTTTATTTCTTATTTTATTATTATTATTATTTTTGGTGGTACTGGGGTTCCTGGAAGCCCTTCTACCAGCCCTTCTACCTCCGGGCTGCACTCCCAGAACTATTTTATATTTTTTTATTTGGAAACAGACACAAGACAGCCTCCCAGGGTAAAAGGAGCAACTTTACAGTGGTAAGATTTGTTAACTGTGGGAGAAACCAAAAGGTGGTTACATTTTTAACTGAAGACCTTGGTAACACCCAAAACTCCAAGGATGAACTCTGAGTATCTTACTTGAATTTTTTTTTTTAACATTTGAAAAAGATTTATTTTTCTCAGGATCACTCGAATGTTTGTAAGCTAAAACCTAAACCGATTGTAAAACTATGGGAACCTATAAAGCCAGACATGGTGGAGCACCTGTAATCTCAGTACTTGGGAGGTGGAGATAGAAGAATGGCAAGTTCGAGGACAGCCTCAGCAAGTAGTGAGACTCATCAACCTTTGGAGACTTGAGATATTTTGCTAGAAAACAGAATTGCAATAGGACAGATATTGACATGTGTATCTCTGAAAGTTGAGGCAGTGATTTCTTCCATTGGTGCATATGTAGGCCTCAGACTTCCTATATTGAGTGCCATTAGACATTTCATTTATATAATTGATTTTCCTTTTATGTTGCTGAAGCTCGCCTCCAAACTGGGATCCTCCTATCAGTCTCCCAAATTTTGGGACTCTGTTTTTATTTACAACAGTTTAATCATTAGTTGACTTTTTTTTTTTTTCCAGGTCTGGGGGTGGAACCCAGGGGCATTCAGCCTCCAAGCTACACCCCCTGCCCTATTTTTTATTCTTTATTTTGAAACAGGGTCTCACTGAGTTGCAGAGGGCCTCACTAAGTAGCTGAGGCTGTCCGTGAACCGCAATCCTCCGGTCTCAGCCTCCAGAATGCTGGTATTACAAGTGTGTACCACCACGCTCAGCTGTAAGTTGACTTTTAATGAACATCAGTCTCCATGTAAAGAATGTAGCAGAATGTAGTAGCTGGGCGTGGCGACACACACTTGTAATCCAGCGATTAGGGAGTCTGAGGCAGGAAGATGGCAAGTTCAAGGCCAATATGAAAAATATAGGGAGACACCTTCTCAAAATTTAGCTGGATGTGGTGACACATGTCTGTACTCATAGTACTTGGGAGGCAGAGATAGGAGGATTGCAGATTCAAGACCAGCTTTAGCAATTTAGCCAGACTCTGTTTAAATAAATAAATAGCTAAGCATAGTGGTGCAGGCAATGTAGTCCCAGTACTTGAGAGGCTGCGATAGGAGGGTCACAGGTTTGAGCCTCAGCAAATAGAGAAATTTTCATCAACCTAGCAAGACCCTCTTTCAAAATCCAAATCAAGTAGGGATGGAGGTGTAGCTCAGAGTTAGAAGGCCCCTGGGTTCAATCCCCATTACCACACACACAAAAGTAATAATTATAATAAATAAATAAAATAAATAAGGACTGGAGTATATCTCAGAGACAGAGTTCTTCTGAATTCAATCCCAGTACCATACACATAAAGAAGTTATAACTAACTTGGCATGGTGGCACATACTTGTAATCCCAGTATTTGGAAGGCGGAGACAGGAGGATCTCAGATTTGAAAACAGCATCTGCAAGTAGTGAAACCTAGCAAGACTCATCAACCTAGCAAGACTCTGCTTAAAAATAAATAAATAAATAAATAAATAAATAAATAAATAAATAAGGCTTGGGTGTAGCTCAGAGACAGAATTGCCCTGGGTTCCATCACCAGTACCAAACAAAAAAAAAGTTATAACGTTTTTGTGTCTGTGTGGTACTGAGGATGGAACCCAGAGGCTTTCTACCTCTGGGCTATGCCTTCAACTCTATTTTATTCTTGTTTTTTTTTTTTTTTCGGGTTTGGGGATGAAACTCAGGGGCATTTGACCTCTGAGCTACACCCCCTGCCCTATTTTTTATTCTTTATTTTTGGAACAGGGTCTCACTAAGTTGCAGAGGGCCTCACTAAGCAGCTGAGGCTGTCTGTGAACTGCCATCCTCCAGTCTCAGTCTCCCGAATGCTGGGATTACAAGCGTGTGCCACCACTCCCGGCCCTATTTTATTCTTAATTTGGAAACAGGGTCTCTGATATCACTAAGTTACTGAGAAATTCACTAAATTGCCGAGGATGGCTACAAACCTATAATACTCTTGTCTCAGCCTCCCAAGTACTGGTATTACAGGCATTTGCCACCATTCCTGCCAAAAATTATAACTTTTCATAACCATTATCAGCCAGGCGTGGTGGCGCATGCTTGTAATCTCAGCATTTGGGAGGCTGAGACAGGAGGATAGTGGTTTGCAGACAGCCTCAGCTACTACTTAGAGAGGCCCTTTGATACTCAATGAGACCCTGTTTCAAAATAAAGAATAAAAAATAGGGCTGGGGGTGTAACTTGGAGGCAGAATGCCCTTGGGTTCCATCCCCAGTGGGGGGGGGGGGCAAAACCATTATCTCTTATCCAGGCGTGGTGGCGCATGCTTCTAATCTCTGAGACAGGAGGATCACGGTTTGCAGACCGCCTCAGCTACTACTTAGTGAGGCCCTTTGCAACTCAGTGAGATTATTCTTCCTTTTTATAGTCTCAATTATCAATATACCTGTGAGTTTAAATTCTTTTTTCCACCATTTTTTCTCTTTTAGTAATGCATATAATTTTCTTCCCTTTGGTATTGGGGATTCAGCCCAGGGGCATTCTACCTCTGAGCTACACCCCCAAGTCCTATTTTATTTTTTTTCCCTTGGGAGCCTGAGACAGGAGAATCGGGTTTGTGGCCAGCTTCAGCTACTTAGTGAGGCCCTCTGCAACTTAGTGAGACCCTCTTTCAAAATAAAGAATAAAAAGTAACCTGGGAGTGTAGCTCATAGGTTAAATGCCCCTGGGTTCAAACCCCAATACTGAAAAAAAAAAAAAGAAAAAAGAAATTCTGTGCCAAGCACTGTTCTAAGAATTTATAGATTTGTACTCCAATCACTTAAGGATAGATTACATAGTTAGTATATAATGGTATATATTTAATCTCAAAACAACCACAATTCTTATTCCCTTTGTTTTGTTTTGTTTTTCTTCAGGGGAGAAAGGGTCAGAAAGTTCTCTTGTTGAATATTGTAGAAAGCCATTCTCTTCAACACTGCTTTTGTATACAAGAATCTCTATACTTCTACAGCATATATGCATATAGAACTCATTTTCTTCTCCTTCTTTTTCATTTCTTTTCTTTTTTTTTTTTTTTTTTGGTGGTACTGGGGGTGGAACCCAGGGGCTTTCTATCTCTGGGCTATACTCACAGACCCATTTATCTTTTATTAGAAACAGGGTCTCACTAAGTTGCTGAGAGCCTCACTAAGTAGCTGAGGCTGGCTTCGAACCTGCATGATCCTCCTGTCTCAGCCTCCCAAGCGCGGGGATTACAAGCGTGCGCCACCATGCCCGGCTCTTCTTTTTCTTTTTTAAACTTTTTTTGTGGCAGCGAGGTGTGATGGTTCACACTTGTAATCCCAGTACTTGGGAGGCTGAGACAGGATTGCAGGTTCGCAGCTAACTTCGGCTACTGAGGGAGGCCCCCCACAGCTTGGTGAGACCCTGTTTCAAAATAAAGAATAAAAAAACAGGGCTAGGGGTATAGCTTAGAGGTAGATACCACAGGGTTCAATGCCCAGTACTGGAACCAAAAAAAACTATTTTTTTGTGTTGTACTGTGGTTTCCACCCAGGGGCGGTCTACATCTGAGCTACACTCCCAACTCTATTTTATTGTTTATTTTAAAACAAGGTTTCACTAAGTTGTGGAGGGCCTCCTGTTGGTGAGGCTGGCCTCAAACTTGCAATCTTCCTCTCTCAGCCTCCCAAGTACTGAGATTACAAGCATGCATCATCATGCCCGGCCTTTATTATTTTATTTCAAAACATGATTTCACTAAATTGCTAAGGGCCTCACTCAGTTTTCGATGCTGGCCTTGCACCTGCAATCCTCCTATCTCAGTCTCCCAAGTACTGAGATGACAGGCACACGCCTCCATGCCTAGCACTTTCTCTTTCTTTTATGAGGGTCTCACTATGTTGCATGTTGCCCTGGCTGGTCTTGAACTCCTGGGTTTAAGTGATTCTTTACCTCAGCCTCCTAAGTAGCTGGGATTACATGTGTGCCCCACTGTCCCAGGTTATTCTTTTCTTTTCTTTTCTTTTCTTTTCTTTTCTTTTCTTTTCTTTTCTTTTCTTTTCTTTTCTTTTCTTTTTTGTGGGTCTGAGGATGGAACCCAGGGTCATTTGACCTCCGGGCTACACCTCCTGCCCTATTTTTTATTCTTTATTTTGAAACCGGGTCTCACTGAGTTGCAGAGGGCCTCACTAAGTAGCTGAGGCTGTCAGCAAACCCCAGTCCTCTGGTCTCAGCCTCCAGAATGCGGAGATTATGGGATTAAAAGCGTGCGCCCCCACACCTGGCTAAATGATTCTTTTAATTGAGCTACTCTAACCTGCCCCAGCATTGTTTTCTAACATTTATCAGTTTATCTTTCTGCCATGTTTATAGGTCATTTCTGGAGTTACGTGTGTGTGTGTGTGCGCGCGCGCGTGTGTGTGTGTGTGTGAATGTGCATTGTATGAATGCAACGTAAAATATTGCTAACATTTACCGGTCAGTAAACACTGGTCATAAAATGGCAGTACATTGAACTGGCATTTCTGGTGACTGATAGATTTCTCATTTACTTATTTACTTGCCATAATTCTTCCTCGAATGGCTAAACACTCATCAAAGGGAGGTGAGATAGACGGAGATTATAATTTGCAATCCTCCTTTGTTTTTGAATAATTTTATATCATTGGTAGTAATATATAGTATGTGTTTATGAATGCGTTTTTTTCTATTAGTTTATTTACTTTTTTAATATTTTGTTTTTGCAGTACTGGGGATGGGACCCAGGGGCATTCTACCTCTGACCTACACCCCCAGTCCTATTTTTTATTCCTTATTTTGAAACAGGATCTCACTGAGTTGCAAAGGGCCTCACTAAGTAGCTGAGGCTGTCCAGTAACTGCAATCCCTTGTCTGAGCCTCCCAAATGCTGGGGTTACAAGCGTGTGCCACTACGCCCGGTTCCTATTAGTTTAAACTAGTATCATAATAAAATTTTCACTTATCTACCCAACTTTCTAGATTTTATATATTATGAATATTTTCCTTCTTTCTTTCTTTCTTTCTTTCTTTCTTTCTTTCTTTCTTTCTTTCTTTCTTTCTTTC
Source organism: Muscardinus avellanarius (assembly GCF_963383645.1). Classification (NCBI taxonomy): domain Eukaryota; kingdom Metazoa; phylum Chordata; class Mammalia; order Rodentia; family Gliridae; genus Muscardinus; species Muscardinus avellanarius. Next base: position 74,973,521 of record NC_137794.1, read on the forward strand.
TTTCTTTCTTTCTTTCTTCCTTTCGTACTGGGGATGGAACCCAGGGATGTTTTAACTCCGAGCTACACTCCTAGGCCTATTTTTTATTCTTTATTTTGAAGCAGGGTCTCACTGAGTTGCAAAGGGCCTCACTAAGTAGCCCAAACTGGCCACAAATCCCAATCCTCCTGTTTTAGCCTCCCAAATGCTGGGATTACAAGCATGTGCCACCAAGCCTGGCTATACTCTTGCATATATAATGAGTTTTAAAAACCTAATAATTAAGCCAGGCTTGGTGGCTCACTCTTCTTAGTGAGGCCCTCTGCAACTCAGTGAGACCCTGTTTCAAAATAAAGAATAAAAAATAGGGCTGGGTATGTAGTTCAGAGGCTGAGACAGGAAGACTGCAGGTTCACAGCCAGTCTCAGCTATATAGACCCTCCACAACTTAGGAAAACCTTGTTTCAAAATAAATAAAATAGGGCTGGGGGGTGTAGCTCAGAGGTAGAATGCCCCTGGGTATATATATATATATATGTTAGAACATATATATATATATATTCTAGTAATTGAGGTAGTTTATATCTTCCCGTACTTTTTATTTTTAATTTATTTTATTTTTTGAAGATTTAAAGAAGTTGATTAAAAACATAGAAATACAGAAAATAGAAATACAGAAAATAGTTACAGCCCCAGGCCAAAATGGCATGAGGGGGGGAGGGTGACCCAGGCCAACTCACCACTCCCCCTTCCCGTACTTTTTAGAGAAATGAATAATAGAGTCAGTAGAGTCATTGTAAATTCTTGAATTCTTTTGGTAAATTTTTATCTCCTGCTCTCCCACATCAACTTCCTGGTTTCATTTTAATTATGCATGATTACCAAGTATAAGACTGGATTATCATTTTTTTAAGGTAGCAATTTAATAAACTTCAGAAGTGTTTTCCTGGTCCCACGGCTAACCAGCTCTCTGCCCAGGACACAGTTCTCTGCGAGGCTCATTCTTCAGTTTTCACAATGGAATCAGCTCAGTTTGAAGTTAAGTGTGGGAACCGGGGATAGGATTGATGTTGACCTTTTTGAAAAGCAGTGATCTATGATTACAGGATCCCTGGAAAAAGAGTGGGGGAGATAAGTGCACATTGAGAAAGTGTTAATTATGTTAATTAAAGTTGGGCAATCTGGTTACTTTGCATAAAGGTTGGTTTTTATGAGGTAGGTGCTTAATACTGCCTGAAGAGTGGGCGTTTTACAGGTGTGGTCTTGTCTTCACCATCTGTGTGAGTTTTACCTCCCTGTTCTTTAAAGGATCCTACATTTGGCAGATCTGAATCAACCAAAACACTCCTTGTAATGGCTCTTCAGTGATACTTTTTATTTTGGTATTTGTCTACATGTCCTCTCTCCTTCCTTTCCTCAAGCTGCTGAAGGTTACATAATAAGAAGTAGGCTTTTCTTTTCTTCAATTTAGAGTTTTAAAATGTCTGTCCATTGCTCTAAGCCAATAAAAGGCATGTTTTGGACCAGTAGCTGTGTAAAGCCTATTTTTTGTTGTTGTTGTTCAGTAGATAGCAGTAGGAAATAGTGAAGGCTTTTTTGCTTGTAAAAACATTTACTGTCTCCTAGCAATCTGCGCTGAGCAAGTCTGACAATAGATAAATGTTTCCTTCCCTTCCTTCCTTCCTTCCTTCCTCCCTCCCCTCCCTCCCCCTCCCTCCCTCTTCCTTCCTTCCTTCCTTCCTTCCTTCCTTCCTTTCTTTCTTTCTTTCTTTCTTTCTTTCTTTCTTTCTTTCTTTCTTTCTTTCTTTCTTTCCTTCCTTCCTTCTTTTTCTTTCCTTCTTTCTCGATACTAAGGCTGGAACCCAGGGGCATTCTACCTCTGAGCTACACCTCCAGCCCTAGTTTTTATTCCTTATCTTGAAACTGTCTCACTGAGTTTCAGAGGGCCTCCCTAAGTAGCTGAGGCTGTCTGTGAACCGTGATCCTCCTGACTTAGCTTCCCGAAGGCTGGGAGTACAAGTGTGCGCCACCACGCCCGGCTACATAAATGCTTTCTCATGTCATAAACCTTTACAGTAATGCAGGAGTGTTACTTAACTGTTTGCCACAGGAGTTGATGTCCTGATTCTTGAGTTTTAGAAGATCTTGATTACGAGTTGACATCACACAATCATTTGTTATCAGCAGTAATATAGATCTGTAGCTATGGTTGCTGGGTATGGTGGTGGATGCTTGTAATCCCAGTACTTGAGAATTTGAAACCTTTAGCAATTTAGTGAGACCCAGTTTCCAGATAGAAAATAAAAAGGAGCCGGGCGTGGTTGGCGCGCGCTTGTAATCCCAGCACTGGGGAGGCTGAGACAGGAGGATCGCACAGGTTCGAAGGCAGCCTCAGCTACTTAAGCTCTCAGAAACTTAGTGAGAGAGACCCTGTTTCCCAATAAAATATAAAAAGAGGTCTGGGAGTGTAGCCCGGAGGTAGAAGGCCTCTGGATTTCATCCCCAGCACCATAAAAAATAAATAATAATAATAATAAAAAAAGGGCTGAGGGTGTAGTTCAGAGGTAGAATGCTCCTCCTAGGTTCAGTCCCCCAGTAGCCCTCCCCCCAGCCATAGTCATTTTGTTCAACCTGTACATTTCCCATACAGGAAAACTGAGATGCTGAAAGATTAAATTAGTTTACAAACTTGCATGGTTGTTTTAGGGATTAACATATTCATCATTCTCATTTAAAATCCCCTATGGCATGGTATCTCACCTGAAATGCTTAGGACTCAGGCTAAACCAGATAGTGGCCTGAAGAAGGAACAAACTATAGACTATCTGAGAAACTACAGAATGTCTGAGAAACAGCTTCTATTTTTAAATCATATATAATGGGGTCCAACAAGGTCTAGTCAATACAGATGTACATTTCTAATAAAATGACCCATACTTAAATGGAATTGGGGCTTAGTCAAGGTCAGGATGCTATGGCTGGTGACTGTACGTGATTATATCATTCTTATATAAGTTCAGATAAGAGAGAAAAACAGAGGACTGCAGGACCCAGGCATCAGAAGGTACCAGCAGCAGATCCACTGGACAAGAAAGGATCATTTCAAAATGGGGACAGTACATGCAGAGCTCCAGCCAACGTAATGCAAGAATGTGAGTGAGCCCAATGTTGTCAGATATCTTTATTTTTTAATTTGAAGCTATGTGTGGTGGTCATGCTTGTAATCCCAGTATTTGGGAGGCTGAGATAGGAGGATTTCAGGTTCATGGCCAGCCTCAGCTACTTAGGCTGTCAGCTACTTAGCAAGACCCTGTTTCCAAATAAAATATAAAATAGGTCTGGGGTAGAAGAGGTAGAAGGCCCCTGGTTTCCGTTTCTATTACCACACACAAAAAAATTGAAGCTGGATATGGTGGTGCATACCTGTAATCCCAATACTTGGAAGGCTGAGACAGGAGGATCACAGGTTTGAAGATAGCCTCAGCAACTTTCTGAGACATTGTTCCAATAAAAATATAAAATGAGCTGGTGATCTAGGCTGGAGGTAGTATATCCCAGAGTTCCATCCAGTACCCCCCCCCACAATTTTTTTTTTATATCTGTATTCTGTGTGTATATGGTGAGGAGGGGGAAATGGCACTGAGGATTGAGCCCAGGGGGATTCTACCCCCAAGCTAAACTCACAGCCTCTTTACATTTTTTATTTGAAAACAGTTCTTGCTGGATTTCTGAAAGCCTCACTAAGATGCTGAGACTGTCACTGAATCTGTAGTCATCTTGTCTCAGCCTTCCAAGGGTGTGCCACCATGCCGGGCAAAATTTATATTCTTTTTTAACAGTGTATGTGGTAAATAAAAACAGTCTTCAAGTAAGGTTGCCAGGCCTAGCAATTGAAAACTTAAGATTTCTAGTTAATCCGGGTATTGTGCACACACTTGCAATCCCAGAACTTGAGAAGCTGAGATAGGAGGATAATTGGTGGCCAGCCTTAGCTATTTGGTGTGTCCCTCCACAACTTAGCGAGATGTTTCAAAATCAATAATAAAAAATAGGGCTGGGAGTGTAGTTCCCAGTACCGCAAAAAAAAAAAAAAAAAAAAAAAAAAAGATATCTAGTTAAATTTGAATTTATTTCCCGGTATTTTTCTTGATAAAGCTAACTATAAGTCATTCACCTTATTCCATACTAGTTTAAAGAAGCAGCTTTAGATATGTTAACTCTTGTGGATTCTCAGCTCATCACTCAGGGTACCAGTATCATCTTTCTTTCTTTCTTTCTCTCTTTCTTTCTTTCTTTCTTTCTTTCTTTCTTTCTTTCTTTCTTTCTTTCTTTCTTTTTTTCTTTCTTTTTCTTTTTTCTTTGTCTTTTGCTACTGGGGATGGAACCCAGAGGCATTCTACCTTAGCAGTACGCCCCCAGACCAATTTTATTTCTTATTTGGAAACAAGATCTCACTAGGTTGATTAGAGTCTCACTACTTGCTGAGGCTGTCCTTGATCCTGCAATCCTCGTGTCTCAGCCTCCAAAGTACTGGGATTATAAGTGTGCACCACCATGCCCGGCTTTATTCTTTATTTTGAAACAGGGTCTCACTAAATTGCAAAGTGCATCACTAAGTAGTAGAGGCTGGCTGCGACCCTATGATGCTCCTGTCTCAACCTTCCAAGTATTGGGATTACAAGTGTGCGCCACCATGCCTGGCTTTGAATGTTATATTTTGGGGGCAGCAAGTTTCACATTAATATGTAATAGCAAAATATCTGAGTTTCCTTTAATTATCTAAAGAATAGAGCAGAAATCGAACAGAGGCAAGTTTACTGTTAGCTTAGATTAATGTTTTTGATATAATAAATACTTACATGAAGATTTTCTAGGGGAAAACCATGTCTCTGTATCATTCCAGGAAAACACCATAATAACAGCAGCAGCAGAATGCTCAGGCTCCTTGGAGCTTTGCCCCTGTCTGTTCATAAAATCAGATAGGCCGAGCACAAGCTGCAACGCATCCACCAGAGTTATAATTAACATGAACTTGAGAAAGAGTCGCAGCTCCGCTTAATGCTAAATCCCGTTTGATCTTAATTGAAAGGAGGCACAGAGTTACAGGAAACAGACTCTTGCATTGAAAAGGCCATGGTAATATGTTTAGAATTTCCCAAGAAACAGAGAGGGATCCTGAGAGAACAGACCTTTGGGAGAGAAGTTAAGTCCTCACACCTCCCAGCAGCGAAGCTGTGTCCTGCTTTGAAGGCCCGGGCTCTGGGGTTTATTTTCTGCTCATCGAAGATAGGTCCAGAAATTTAATTTTTGCTTTTGAAGTGAGTAGTTCTCCATAACACTTTGTCGGTTTCTTTTTTTTTTTCAATATGGGGGATGGAAACCAGGGGCATTCTACCTCCTAGCTACACCCCCAGCCCTATTTTTCATTCTTTATTTTGAAACAGGGTCTGAGTTGCAGAGGGCCTCACTAAGTAGTTGAGGCTGTCGTGAACCGTGATCCTCCAGTCTCAACCTCCTGAATGCTGGGATTAAAAGTATGCGCCACCACGCCCGGCTCTATTTTCAGTTTGTTTTCGATTGCTTTCCTTTTTTTTTTTTTTTTTTTTTTTTTGCGGGTCTGGGGATGGAACCCAGGGGCATTCGACTTCTGAACTACACCCCCTACCCTATTTTTTATTTTTTATTTTGAAACTGGGTCTCACTGAGTTGCAGAGGACCTCACTAAGTAGCTGAGGCTGTCCGTGAACTGCGATCCTCTGGTCTCAGTCTCCTGAATGCTGGGATTACAAGTGTGTGCCACCACGCCCGGCTGATTGCTTTCCTTCTAATGCTATCATGGCCTACACATTTCTGTGAGATTTATTTATTTATTGTTTAACAGTTAAGCTTTTTCAGAGTAAGTAATGACATAGAAACAGGCAGAATAAGCCAAGCGAGGTAGCACACATTTATAATCCCAACATTTGGGAGTCTGAGACTGGAGGATCATGGTTCTCAGACAGCCTCAGATACTTAGTGAGGCCCTTCGCAACTCAGTGAGACCCTGTTTCAAAATAAAAAATAATAATAAAAAAAATAGGGCTGGGGTGTAGCTCGAAGGTAGAATGTCCCTGGGTTCCATCCCAGTACTCAAAAAAAAAAAAAAAGAAAAAAAAAAGAAAAAGAAAAAACAGACAGAAAAAATCAACTCATCACTGAACACCAAGGAATTCTAATTCTGAGGTACACCCCTCAGCCCTATTTTATTTGTTATTTTGAAATAGGGTCTAGCTAAACGAATGAGATGGGTGTGGTGACAGACACTTGTAATCCTAGTACTTGAGAGGCTGAGACTGGAGGATCGCAGGTTCATGGCTAGTCTCAGCTATTTAGTGAGGCCTTCCACAGTTTAGTGAGACACTGTTTTAAAATAAAGAATAAAAAATAGGGCTGGGGGTGTAGCTTAGAGGTACCATGTCCCATGTTCCCAGTACTGAAATAATAATAATAATAATAATAATAATAATAATAATTAATAATAATAATTAATAAATTGCTCAGGCTGGCCTTGACTGGTGACCTTCCAGTCTCAGCCTTCCTGGGATTACAGAAAGTAACTTTGAAAGACCAATCTGCTAAAAATATCTATTTGTGCCTACTTTCTTCAGCCCTTTCTGCCAGGAAAACCAACCTCCTTTATTCATTACAAGCTTATTCTGTCCTTTTGAATGATGCATTTCCTGATTCTAGGACAAAAAAAAAAAAAAGCACATTCATTAAACTAAGCTGGATGTGGTGGTGCACACCTGTGGTCTCATCGGCTAGTGGGGTGGCTGAGGCAGGAAGATGGCAAATTGGAGGTAGGCCTGGGCATGTAGCTCACTGGTAGTGTGCCCCTAGATTTATGGGTAGCCTGAGACAAGAGGAGCACAGGTTTGTGGCCAGCCTTAGCACTTTATCGAGCCCCTGTTTCAAAATAAAAAATAGAAAACATTGGAGTTTAGCTTGAAGGTAAAATACCCCAGGGTTCAATTCCTAGTATCAACAAACAAACAAACAAAACAAAGCCAGTTTTGGTGGTACATGCCTGCAATCACAGTACTTGGGAGGCTGAAGCTGGAGATTACAGTTGAGAGACCAGCCTCAGAAATTTAGTGAGACTGTTAGCACCCTAGCAAGACCCTGTTTCAAATAAAAAAATAAAAGGAAAGCTGGGCATGGTGGCACGTGCTTGTACTTCCAGTATTTGGGAGGCTGAGACAGGAGGATCATGCAAGTTCAAAGCCAGCCTCAGCTAATTAGTGAGGCTCTCAGCAGCTTAGTGAGACCCTGTTTCCAAGTAAAATATAAAATAGGTCAGGGAATGTAGCCTGGAGTAGAAAGGCTCTGGTTTCCTTCCCAGTACCACAAAAAAAGGTATGTTTAGGGTATAGTATGTGATATCATTATAATAGTAGAAATACAATATTATCATTTACCTGCAATCTTTCTCCTGTACTGGTCTATCATTTCTCTTTTATTTCCTGCACTAAACACTGTGTGTGTGTGTGTGTGTGTGTGTGTGTGTGTGTGTGTGTTTTGTACTGGCAATTGAACACAGGGGTATTCTGTCATTAAGCTACACCTCCAGCCCTTATTTATTTATTTATTTATTTATTTATTTATTTATTGCGGTACTGGGAATGGAACCCAGGGGCATTCTACTTCTGAGCTACAATCCCAGACTTATTTTTTATTCTTTATTTTGAATAGTCTTACAATGTTGTGGAGGGCTTCACTAAGTAGCTAAGGCTGGCTGCGAACCTGTGATCCTCCTGTCTCAACCTCCCAAGTACTAGGATCACAAGCATATGCCACCATGCCTGGCTCTCAAAGCCTTTTTATCTCAGGGGTTTTGAAAGTGACAGCTTGTTAGACATGAAGTACAACTTTGTACCATTGGCTCTTTAACTACTTACCTATCAAAATGTTATATTATTCCCCAAATTGCCTTAAATTGTACCTTTTAAAGAAAATTCTTTAGCAACCAGCGAAGAACATTCCATTGATACCAAAAGAAAAAGATTCCTTTCAGGGTGTGTGTGAGGGTGTGTGTGTATGCATACATTCTTCATTTGCCCTTTTTTATTTTGCTCTTTTGGAAAGGCTATTTTGCTTAATTCCAAATACTATAATCTGGAAGCTATATAAAATTATTTAGCAAAACATTATCTGGGTTCACTTTTAGTTGTAGCAAGTTCTTGTAGGACCTCAGATGAATAGATTCTTTCAGTTCAGTTATTACTGTGTACTTACTTCTAAAGGGTCAAGTCGTAAATTGCACTGGGTCTGTGGAGATCAAAAACACCCAGCTGGGCGTGGTGGCACGTCTGTCATCCTCCAGACTCTGAGAAAGAAGGGTCTCGAGTTCTAAGCTAGCCTGGGCAATTTAGCAAAATTCTCACTTCATAAAATAAATGAGTAAATAAAAAGCCTGAAAAATCCTCAGAAACTCAAATTCTACACGAGATGATGGCCGGGCATGGTGGCGCAAGTTTGTAATTCCCACACTTAGGAGGCGGAGACAGGAGGATGGCGCAGGTTTGAAGCCAGCCTCCCTGGCCTAAGAGACCCTGTTTCCACATAAAAATATAAAACAGGTCTGGGAGTGTAGCCTGGAGGTAGAAGGGTTTTCAGGAACCTCAGTACCACGAAAAAAAAAAAAAAAAAAAAAGGGAAATAATGGCTGGCATGGTGGCACACATCTGTAATCCTAGTACTTGGGAGGCTGAGACAGGAATATCTCATGTTCGAGGACTGCCTCAGCAATTTAGTGAAGCCCTCCGCAACTTAGACCCTGATTCAACATAAAAAATAAAATAGGGCTGGGAGTGTAGCTCAGAGGTAGAATGCCCCTGGATTCAATCACTAGTCTCACACACACACACACACACACACACACACACACACACACACACATACACACACACACACACACACTTAAAAAAGAGGGAAATAATGATGAAGCATGTAGCACTAACAAGCACAATGATAAATTATGTTCATGGTGTATATGTCAGTAGACCCAGTAATTAACCTCATACCACCGTGGGCAGTAGCAGGACACAAGAGTAAGAGCATGCCTGCTGCAGGTGCAAACAGTAGGCTCAAGTCTCCCAAATCGTTTCTTAGTAGCTTTGTGACTGACCTCCTTAGCTGTAGTCCCTTGATCTCTAGAGTGGGTATAACCCTCGTGCAGCTGGTATAACAGGTAGTGAAATAATCTTCATATAGCCAGTAGTGTGTTGGTGCTTGGCATTTAGTAAGGACAAGATGTCTTTGTCAAAGTCTTCCTTCTGCTCACATTCTACAGCAGAGGTACAAGAGCAGAGTGGAGTGGGGTTTGATCTTTTACTTTTTTTTTTTTTTTTAGATACTGAGGGTGGAACCCAGGGGCATTCTACTTCCAAGATATATACCAACCCTATTTTTTATTCTTTATTTTCAAACAGGGTCTCACTGAGTTGCGGAGGGCCTCACTAAGTAGCTGAGGCTGTCGGCGAACCTTGATCCTCTGGTCTCAGCCTCCCGAATGCTGGGATTACAAGCGTGCGCCACCATGCCTGGCTCCTGTTTTAACTTATAAAGCCTTATAGAACTTATGATGCCTTAGCACAAAGAAGTAATTTTTTTTTATTGTACATTTTGAGTGGTTTTTCTTTTGCTAGCTCAGCTATTTTAATGAGAAAATTTATAATTTATGTAAGAGAGTTTACCTTTTTAGATATAAAAAGCATTTTTTACCTACCAGGAATAGAGTCTCTTGAGCTTTTGCTTGTTCTGGTAGAAGGAAATTAACCAGCAGTGTTTATTTAATATACCTGGCAAATTTCCTTGAGCTTCTCATTTTGAATAGACACAGGAGACATAACAGAAATATTTTGTTTTGATACCCTGGCTGTCTACATCTTGAGAATGCAGGTTATGAATAGAAAAATTCCCTAGTTCCTTTTGACAACTGCCACATAGGTTCCTGATTTTTTTTTTTTTTTTTTTTTGGTATTTGGAATTGAAACCAAGGGCCTTCTACCTTTAAGTTATACACCTAGTCCTATTTTATCTTATTTTTTAATTTTGAAACTGGGTCTCACTGGGCTGATGAGAGCCTCACTACTTGCTGAGGTTGTGCTTGAGTTTATAATCCTCCTGTCTCAGCCTCCCCATTATGGAGATTACAAGTTTGCATCCCCAAGTCCAGCTGAGTGTTATGATTTAAATTTATCCCTCTAAGGTTGGGCGTGGTGGTGCAAGGTCGTAATCCCAGTGCTTGGGAGGCCGAGACAGGAGGATTACACAGGTTTGAAGCCAGCCTCAGATACTTAGTGAAGCTCTCAGCAATTTAGTGAGACCCTGTTTCCAAATAAAATATAAAATAGGTCTGGGAAGGTAGCCCGGAGGTACAAAGCCTCTGGGTTCCACCCCCAGTACCACCAAAATAAATAAATAAATAAATAAATAAATCCCTCTCTGTAATGTTATACTGATTTCCACACAGCATAATTGTAAATATAATACTTATTTGCAAATACTTATAATACATGTTTGTAAGTTTAGGAGGATAACAAAGGCCAGGAAATATAATTGTGTGTGTGTGTGTGTGTGTGTGTGTGTGTGTGTGTGTGTGGTACTGGGGATGGAACTCAGGGGCATTCTACCTCCGAGCTGCACCCCCAGCCCTATTTTTGATTCTTTATTTTGAAACAGGGTGTCACTGAGTTGCAAAGGGCCTCACTAAGTAGAAGCTGAGGCTGTCCATGAACTGTGATCCTCCTGTCTCAGCCTCCCAAATTCTGGGATTACAAGTGTGCACCACCACACCTGGCTCAAGAGAATATAATTTTAAGCCACAAAAGAGAAGGAAAGGTGGAATTTAAGTGCACCCATGAGATGTTGTTTCATTTTTGGATTTGTTAATTCCAAAGGGACGGGGATATAAGGTATTAAACAAAAGGATGCTGCTCTCATGCTTACCTTCTTGTGTTGGAGAAATACAGTAAGTAATTTAAAATATTGATAAACAAAAAGATTTCCAATACGTAAACCTTGTATAAATGAAATAACACTGAGAAAGTTTTTTCTTGGTGTATCAATTTTTCTTTCTGGCATGCTTTCAATTTAAATTTATTGGCTACATAAATCTGCCTCTAAAACTGTAGGTAAGAGAAAAAAAGATAATGTAAAAATTAAAATGTCATTAATCTGGCTTTAAGAGCAAAAGGAAATGGATACTTGGCTAAAGATTAAGTAAGAAAACAGTGGAGAAATTTTCAACAGTTACATATTTAGCCAGCAGTTATGCCTGGAATAGGACTGTAAACAATTCATACTTTTAAGTTCTCCAAATTCTGTCATGTTCATTAATCATATCTTACAATTAAAGCATTGCCAAATCCATGCCCTTGAAGGGGTTTCCAAGCCTTTCCCCTTTTTCTCTCCCTCTTCATCATTATTTAAATTTTATTTTCGTGCATTTTGATGTTTCTATTTTATATTTCTTTCCCTGTATTAGTCCATTTTGGCCCACTGAGTAGAAACATATTTAGCCAGATCTTTTAACCTATTTCATGACCAAAGAAGGCTTTTCCCCCACGACTGTGAATTGAAACCATTGCCTTAAGCATGCCAAGCAAGTGCTCTGCTACTGAGCTACATCTCCATCTGTTTTAAAACATTTTCTGCTGAAACAGGGTCTCACTAAGCTGCCCAGGCAGGCCTTCAACCGCCATCCTCCTGCTTGGATTGCAGGCCTGTGCCACTGTGACTAGCTGCAATAATTTTTTTTTCAATACCGGAGATTGAACCCAGTGGCATTCTACTTCTGAGCTATATCCCCAGCCTCCCGTCCCCTTTTTTTTAATTATTTGTTTTGAAACAGGGTCTCACTAAGTTGCAGAAGGCCTCACTAGGTACCTGAGGCTGACCACAAATCTGTGATCCTTCTATCTCAGTCTCCTAAGTACTGGGATTACTACCAGGCATGCAAGGATTTTTTTTTTTTTTTTTTTTTTTTGCGGGTCTGGGGATGGAACCCAGGGGTATTTGACCTCCGAGCTACACCCCCTGCCCTATTTTTTATTCTTTATTTTGAAACCGGGTCTCACTGAGTTGCAGAGGGCCTCACTAAGTAGCTGAGGCTGTCCGTGAACTGCGATCCTCCAGGTCTCAGCCTCCCAAATGCTGGGATTACAAGCGTGTGCCACCACGCCCAACGCAAGGATTCTTATAAAACATTTTCAAGCACATTTCCATTGTATTCTTACTGACATATATTAAAGTAGAACTTTAGAAAATATACCATCAAAACCCAAAGAGAACACAAAAACCGAATTATTTATTTATTTACATATTTATTTATTCATTTATTTATTGCAACACTGGGTTTAGAACCCAAGGGCATTGTACCTCCAAGCGACACCCCCAGCCCTATTTTTTAGTCTTTTTATTTTTTGAAACAAAGTCTCACTGAGTCGCTAAGGGCCTCACTAAGTAGCTGAGGCTGTCGGCGAACCAGATCCTCCAGTCTCCACCTCCCAAATGCTGGGATCACAAGCATGCACTACCATGCCCAGCCCAGAATTTATTATATTGTACTTTCTAGGCTATTTTCATTGGAGTGATTTGTTTTGTAACATTTATCTAATAATTCATTTAGGACACTAAGAAAGGTTGTTTGGAAGCCAGGCGTGGTGGAACCCCTTTATAATCTCAGTACCTGGGAGGCTGAGATAGGAGGATCGAAGGTTCATGGTCAGCCTCAGCTACCTAGTGAGGCCCTCCGCAAGTTAGTGAGACTCTGTTTTAAAATAAAGAATAAAAAATAAAAAAAAGGAAAGCTCTAACACCCATCTTTTTGTCTCTATTTATTTTACATTATTTGAATTTTTTCATTTTCATATTTATTTTGTGTCTGGTCTCACAAGAATATAAGCCTCTGGTTTCTTTTTTTGTTTTTTTGTTTTTTGTTTTGTTTTCACTACTGGGGATTGAACCCAGAGGCATTCTACTACTGAGTTATACATTTCCAGCCCTATTTATTTACTTATTTATTGAAGACAGGATGTAACCTAGCATGGTGGCACATGCTTGTAATCCCAGTACTTGGGAGGTTGAGACAGGAGGATCGCAGGTTCAAAGCCAGCTTCAGCAGCTTAGTGAGGATCTCTGAAACTTAGTGAGACCCTGTTTCCAAATAAAATATTAAAAAAATAGGTCCAGGGGTGTATATTGGAGGTAGAAGGCCCCTGGGTTTCATCCCAGTAACACACACACACACACACACACACACACACACACACACACACTCTCACTAAGTTTCCTAGGCTGGTCTCAAACTTGTGATCCTTCTGCCTCAGCCTCTCAAGCATCTGGTGTTATAGGGTGTACACCACTGTGCCCAGTTGAATGTTGAATGCAAACTTCATTTTTCTTTTTGTGGTACTGGGGATCAAGCCCAGAGGTATTCTACCTCTAAACTATACCTCAGCCCCATTTTTTTTTTCTTCTTTGTGTCTGGGGATGGAACCCAGAGGCATTTGACTTCTGAGCTACAACCTCAGCTCAATTTTTATTCTTTATTTTGAAACAGGGTCTCTGTAAGTTGTAGAGGGCCTCATTAAGTAGCTGAGGGTGGCTGTGAACCTGTGATCCTCTTGTCTCAGCCTCCCAAGTACTGGGATTATAAGCGTGCACTACCATGCCTGGTTTATATTTTTAATATTATAGAATTTCAGTTTAGATAAATTAATCATGTAGATATCTGTGAGTTTATTAACTTATTTTCTGTGTGTATGGACCTGAGGATTGAACTCAGGGCTTCAAGCATGCTAGGAGAGTACTCTACTACTGAACAAATTCCCAATTCTCAGCCCCCTTTTTTTTTCTTCAGTGCTAGGGATAGTACCCAGAAGCATTCTAGCTCTGAGCTACACCCTCAGTCCTATTTTTTATTCTTTATTTTGAAATAGGATCTCACTAAGTTGTGGAAAGCCTCACTATGTAGCTGAGGCTGGCCTCAAACATGCAATTAAAAAAAAAAAGAAACCATTTCTCTTCCTCCTCCTCCTCCTCCTCCTCCTCCTCCTCCTCCTCCTCTTCCTCTTCCTCCTCCTCCTCCTTCTGTAGTTCTGGGATTCAACCCAGAGGCATTCTGTCTCCGAGCTACCCCAACACATTTTATTTTATTTGGAAACAGGGTCTTATCATGTTGCTGAGAGTTTTACTTAGTTGTGGAAGCTAGCTTTGAACCTGTGATTTCTGTATCAGCTTCCCAAGTATTGGGATAACAGGCATGTGATACCACACCCAGTGAATGAGAACATGTTTCAGAAATAAAAAATAAAATATAATGCCCCTGAGGTCTATTTCAGTATCACAAATACAACAGGAGATTAATGTTGACCTTGACATTTCTATATTTCTTAAAGCCCTCTCCCTTGTGCTGGGGATTGAACCCGGGGGCATTCTACCTCTGAGCTACACCATACCCCTTATTTATTAGTCTATTTAATTTTTTCAAGCAGGATCTCACTAAACTGCTGATTGCTTCCCTAAGTTGCTGAGGCTGTCTTCGAACCTGTGATCTTCCTGTCTCAACCTCACAAGTATTGGAATTACAGATGTATATAACAAAACTGGGCTTTAAAACTCTTGAAAAGTACGTCTCATCTAGTGCTTTTGGCTTTAGAGTGCTTCAACTGATTCTTCTTTAGGAGTTGATAACTTAAAGCAATAAAAATTATTTAACTGTCAAGGTAGAAAACTGTTTCCTATTTTACTTTATTTTATTTACTTTATTTATTTATTTATTTATTTATTTATTTATTATTTATTGCAGATCTGGGGATGGAACCCAGGGGCATTTTACCTCTGAGCTATAGCCCCTGCCCTATTTTTTATTCTTTATTTTGAAACTGGGTCTCACTGAGTTGCAAAGGGCCTCACTAAGTAGCTGAGGCTGTCTGTGAACCGTGATCCTCTTATCTCAGCCTCCTGAATGCTGGGATTACAAGCGTGCGCCACCACGCTTGGCTACTGTTTCCTATTTTAAACCATCTCTAGAATTTGGGTCTTGCTAAGATATACCCAGCTCATGTGGAAAATGTATGATTTGCAGTGAGCAGCCTCCATCCATCAACATGAACTAAATAATTCAGTTCCACCCAAGAAACTGCTACCTAAGGACACACAGAAGCTGTGGCTGTGTCTGGGTCCTCCTGCAAAAGGGAGGCATTTCAAGCCAAGCATGGTGGCTCATGCTTGTAATCCCAGCATTTGGGAGGCTGAGACAGGGGGATTGTGGATCATGGTTCGCAGACAGCCTCAGCTACTACTTAGCTGAGACTCAGTGAGACTCTGTTTCAAAATAAGGAATAAAAAATAGGGCTGGGGTTGTAGCTCGCCCGGTAGAATGCCCCTGGGTTCCATCCCCAGTATCGCGAAAGCAAAAACAAACAAACAAACAAAAACCCCAACAACAACAACAACAACAAAAATGAGAGGCATTTCACCTGCTTCCAATCTTGACCCCACACGCAAGTAGGAGACCCATCTTTCATGTCTACTCAATGCTATCTGCCTCCTGAACCCGAGGAGTTAATATAGAAGTTAGTTTGGAAGAAGGGTAACAAGTAGGCAGAATAGAAAAGAGACAAGTGGCACATGGTTTTTTCCAAAGCTTTAAGGATCCAGATAAATGGATAAATATGTTCTTTTGCTTATCCAGCATTTCTTCTGTGTCAACTGTGTTTAAATCTGCTGTCCCATGGACAAGCTGAAGACTCAGAGTTTATCTAACAGAGACAAAATCTGACAAGAGGATATCATTCTAACTCGATGCTGGGTTTGTTGACATTTAAGACAAAACTCTGGACCTTTTATTTAAGTAAAATTGTCAGTATATTTTAATTTAACTGATAAAGTTATGATAGGGGTGGAAATGCTGTCCGCCTGGTTAAAACTTCAGGCTGTTTGCCAGGAAGTTTGTCTTTTAAACTTTGATGATGATCTTGTTTGGAAGAAATAAGACAGGCTCTGAGAGACTGAGAGCAAAGGTTCACTCACCAAGCAAGGTAGGGGTGGAATGCAGGGTCAGGAGATCCAAAAAAAATAAAAGTTACTTTGTTTAAAAAAAAAAACAACAATATGCTTTGAGGAGGAAGAAATGGTATTTGGTAAGTTGAATGTCTCAGATTCAGCATCAATTTTCTCTTATTGTGTATGGATCCAGTTGCATAATATATCCTGTAAAAAGGACAGAAAGAAGAAAAAAAAAAAGATAAAAAAGTTAAAAAGGAAGCCGAACGTGGTGGTACACACTTGTAATTCCAGCACTGCAGAGGCTGAGACAGGAGGGTCACTATTAGAGGACAGACTCAGCTACTTAGTGAGGCTTTCTGCAACTCAGTGAGACCCTGTTTCAAAATAAAGAATTAAAAAAAAAAATAGGGCTGGGGGTGAAGCTCAGAGGTAGAATGCCCCTGGGTTCCATCCCTAGTACCGCAAAATAAGAAAAAAACAAACAAATAAATAAATTTAAAAAATAATAAAAAGGCCGGGCGTGGTGGCGCACGCTTGTAGTCCCCGTGCTTAGGAGGCTGAGACAGGAGGATTGCACAGGTTCGAAGCCAGCCTCAGCAACTTAGTGAGACCCTGTTTCCAAATAAAATATAAAATGGGTTTGGGAGTATAGCCCGGAGGTAGAAAGCCTCTGGGTTCCACCCCCAGTACCACCACCAAAAAAATAAAATAAAATAAAATAAAAAATAATAATAATAAAAAGGAAGAAATCCCCTACTATACCCTATACCCTTAGCTTTTGCTCAGAAGCATGTTGAATTACCATGTATTTCTTTAGTTACATACTTCAGATTTTATGATGGCTGCTGAGACAAATCTTTTCTCCATTTTGCCTCTTTGGTGAAAATTCAACCCCCAAAACAACGCAGAGTATTTCCTTATCAAATACAGAGCTGGCTTAAGCCCACACTAATGATTCACAGTGTGGTGGGGGAGGACCAGGAGAGGAGGGCCTGGCTTCCTTGTGTAGTGGAACATGCAAATCCGCGGCTAGGCAGGTCTCAGCAGATAGCCCTGTGCAGTTCAGGTACCCAACTTCCAGTATTTGTTTTCTTTACCTACTTTTTTCTTGTCTAAAACATGAGGCATTTGCTTTTTGTACTTCTGGGAATGCATTTGGAGTTCCTAGCAGGAAATTAAAGAAGTTCACAAAGATAAGTAGGCCACTGCAGTTGATTCTTAGAAATTGTGTCAATAAATTCTCTTCTGAAGCAAGCCTGATACTGGAATAAAGACGCTGCTCTGTTTTGTACATAAAGAGACACAGAAGCATTGATTTGAAAAGAATTTCTAAAATCTAGTTCAAAACATTTTGTGTGTGGCACTGGGGATTGAACCCAGGAGCATCCTAACTCTGAGTGACACCCTCAGTCCTTATTTATTTATTTATTTATTTGTACTGGGGTTCCTGGAAGCCCTTCTACCTCTGAGCTACACTCCCAGACCTATTTTATTTTTTTTGGTGGTACTGGGGGTGGAACCCAGAGGCTTTCTACCTCCGGGCTATACTCCCAGACCTTTTTTTTTTTTTTTTTTTTTGGAAATAGGGTCTCACTAAGTTGCTGAAAGCCTCACTAAGCAGTTGAGGCTGGCTTCGAACCCATGCGATCCTCCTGTCTCAGACTCCCAAGCGCGGGGATTACAAGCGTGCGCCACCACGCCTGGCACCCAGACCTATTTTATACTTTTTTAAAAATTTGGATAACAGGGTCTCTTAAGCCAGCGCGGCTGGCTTCAAACCTGCGCTATCCTCCTGTCTCTACCTCCCAAGCAGTCCTATTTTACTTTTATTTGGAAATGGTCTCTCGAGGTTGAGGAAGTCTCACTACTTTCTGACACTGTCCTCAAAACTCTGCTCTTCCTGTCTCACCCTCCCAGGTACTGAGATTATATGGGTGTGCCACCAGGCCCATCTCCAAGACATTTTATAGATGAACAAAACTTGGAGGCCGGGCATGGTGTCCCAGCATTTGGGGGACTGAGACAGGAGGATACAAGTTCAAGGCCAGCCTCAGCTACTTATTGAGGCCATTGGCAATTCAGTGAGACCCTGATTTAAAATAAAGAATAAAAAAATAGGCTGGGGGGTATTTATTTATTTATTTATTTATTTATTTATAGTTCTGAGAAAAAGTCTTTCTAGGTTGTCCAGGTTGGCCTTGAACTTGCCTCAGCCTTCTGGAGTAGCTGAGACTATAGGAGTGTAAGCCTATTGACTGGCTTACAATTTTTTTTTCTTTTTTATTTTTTGGGGGGTCTGAGGATGGAACCCAGTTTTGACCTCCGAGCTACACCCCCTGTCCTATTTTTTTTTTTTTTTTTTTTATTTTGAAACAGGGTCTCACTGAGTTGCAGAGGGCCTCACTAAGTAGCTGAGGTTGTCCGTGAACCTCGATCCTCTGGTTTCAGCCTCCCGAATGCTGGGATGGCAAGCGTGTGCCACCACTCAAGGCTTTACAATTTCTTGATAGGTAGAATGCTAAGGATTGATTGTTGTCTTTCAAGACAGCTAGTAAGTGTCTGATCATCCCTCCAGTTGATGTATAAATTCCCATTTAAAAAATATTTCATTCTCGCCGGGCGTGGTGGCTCACGCTTGTAATCCCCGTGCTTGGGAGGGTGAGACAGGAGGATCACACGGGTTCAAAGCCAGCCTCAGCTACTTAGTGAGGCTTTCAGCAACTTAGTGAGACCCTGTTTCCAAATAAAATATAAAAAAGGTCTGGGAGTATAGCCCGGAGGTAGAAAGCTTCTGGGTTCTACCCCCAGTACCACCACCAAAAAAAAAAAAAAAAAAAATTCTCAGTAGATTTACTGTTTTATTTTTATTTATTTATTTATTTATTTTTATTATTTTGGTGGTACTGGGGATTGAACCAAGGGGGGACATTCTACCTCCAAGCTACACCCACAACCCTATTTTATTTTATTTTTTTGAAAAAAGGGTCTTGCTGAGTTGCTGAGAGCCTTACACTATTCCTGAGGCTGTGCTCGAACCTAGAATCTTGCTGTCTTGGACTCCCAAGTACTGGGATTATAGGCACGTGCCATAATGCCTAACAGGATTTTCTGTTTTTTAACAATGTTTGGGTTCAGAAACCTCCCTTTATTTTTATGACTTTTTCTGGCATCTAATCAAGACACTTCTTTTTCTTCCTTCTGCTTACCTCCCTTCCTCCTTCCCTTCCTTTTCTGTTTTCTTACTTTTCTCCCTCTTTCTTTCTCTCCCTTCATCCCTCCTTCCCTCTCTTCCTTCCTTTATTCTTTTGGTACTAGGGATTGAATTTAGGGGCATTCTACCTCTGAGCTACACCCCCAGCCCTTCCTTTCTTTTCTCTTTCTTTCTTTCTTTCTTTCTTTCTTTCTTTCTTTCTTTCTTTCTTTCTTTCTTTCTATAGAGTCTCACTAAGTTGTCGGGCCTCACTAAGCTGAGACTGGCCTCAAACCTATGATCCTCCCGTCTCAGATCCCAAATATTGGGATTACAAGCATGCATCACCATGCCCGGCTTCCCCAGTCCTATTTATTTTTTGTTTTGAAATGATCTCACTAAATTGTTGAGGCTGGCTTTGAACCTGTGATTCTCCTGTCTCAGTATTCCAAGTGCTGGGATTACAGGTATGAGCCACCGAGTTCAGCTAAATTTACGATATCTTGGTTTTCCTGTCATGCTTGTTCTTGAGCTATTCCCTCAACACCCCACATCCCAGTGATACTCATATAAATAAATGCAAACAGGATAATCAAAATAACCTTTTGTTTCTTTACATGAATGATATTCCAAGGGTTCTCCCTCCCATGCCTATTTTGAACAAATGTAGATGTCGTCACATTTGCCCAATTGAATCTGAAACTCTAGCTTGTACCCAATATTGGAATGGGAGCTGAGGGAGGCCATCTTTGTGTTGGCCAGTAGGAAATAGTTTGGTGTGGGTCTTCTTTTAGAAGCTGTGCTCATACCAAACAGGATGGACATGATCAAAGGAGACTTTCTCCTCTAGTTAATCTTTCTAATCAGATTCATTCTCCTCGTGAGTCTGAACAGGAGATCTGCAAAAGTCCTCACAGGGGTTGAGGCATTGGGATACAAAGAATGTCACCAGCAAGTGGTACCGGCCCACCAGGATCCTGCACAGCGCATAGATGAGAGGAATCGGGAGGTGAGTGTTCTCACAGGAGGCCTTGGGCCAGCCCAGGACTCCAGGAGGCAAGGTTTTGAGATTTCCTGTGCTTTCTTTCTTGTTTATTCCTATAGCAAACAATTACGGCCTCGGTCAAGTTAGGATATCTTTTTCCTTGGCAACTTTTAAAGACCGAACATAGGCTTAAAAATCTAAACTGCTTAAAGTGCTGAGCGCAGATCTGCTCAGAATTTCCCCTGAGCTATGGCAGGAGAAGGTATTTTTTAACCTCACATGACAAGGGCTAATGATAGTGCTTTTTCTTGACTCATCTTTTGAACATTACCAAAGCCGTAACCCCAGATTATAACCTTATTTTACCACAAGTTCAAGCTCTGAGAAAAAGAATTGCAGAGGCAAGGACAGAAAAAGCCACAGATATGGTTCTGGCTTGTGATGCCCTAGATTTCCCTTAAGTGTATTAACTATAGCAAGATAAAGGTCAGCAGAATCGCAGAGATGAGCCACAAAATTACTGGATTTCAGCTCTCATTATGGCCAAGATCAAAGCCAGGGGGAAAATTCGGTTTCCTCATGGGAAATAATTACCATGAACATTGGTTATTATTTTGATGGGAGACTCTGTTTTCCTTGATTTCTGAATAGCAAAGATCTTCTGAATGCTATCAATATTACGACATACTTTCCTTGTCAGACTACTTATAACAGTTTATGGATTAATCACATACAATGAATAGTTTATTCTTTTATTTTCTCTTTTTAAATGTGTGTGTGGTACTAGGGATTGAACTCAGAGCCATTCAACCCTTGAGCTACAGGTATACCTATGAATATACACAAATAAATATATTACATATATATACATATATATACATATATGCTATACATGTATATACATATATATGTAATATATGTAATACATTTATGTGTGTATAACATATATATGTAAAAACATAAACATTGAGACTTTCAAGGCAACAGCTGCACATTAAAATAAGTTCAGGGCCCTTCTTTTTATTTTTTGAGGTAATGGCGATTGAATTCAGGGGCATTCTACCTCTGAGCTATATTCCCCCAGCTCTATTTTTTATTCTTTATTTTGAAACAGGGCTTCATTAAATTGTGGAGGGCTTCACTAAGTAGTAGAGGCTGGTCAAGAACTTGGTGATCCTCCTGTCTCAGTCTCCCAAGTACTGGGATTACAAATATGTGCCACCATACCTGCAACTAGTGCAGGGTTCTTCTGAAAACATGGCTCTTTGCAACTCTTCTGGATATGTGCTCATGAACTGGTGCTGCTGGTAAACACTAGATAAGTATTTATTGAATGACTCTGGGTTTTTTTCTTTTTTTTCTTTTGGTACTGGGGATTGAATCCAGATGCATTCATATCTCCAAGCTATACCCTCAGCTTGATTTTATTTCTTATTTGGAAATAGGGTCTCAATTTGTTACTGAGAGCCTCTGTCTAAATTTTGGTACTGGGGATTGAACCCAGATGTATTCATATCTCCAAGCTATACCCTCAGCTTGATTTTATTTCTTATTTTTTTATTTCTTGATTTTATTTCTTGATTTTATTTCTTGATTTTATTTATTTCTTGATTTTATTTCTTATTTGGAAATAGGATCTCAGTAGGTTGCTGAGAGCCTCTGTCTAAATTGCCAGTGCTGGCTTTGAGCTTGTGATCCTCCAGCCTCAGCCTCCCAAGTACTGGGATTACAATCATTTGCCACAACACCTGGCTTGAATATATATTCTGAATGACTATCTTTTGTTCTGAAAAGTAGAAACACAGTCCTTATAAATGATATTAAGTCTACACCACCCGTTGGTTTTCCAATAGTTAATATCACATTTTCTTGCCTTTAGTTCTGCTTTTTATCCCACCATGGTCCAGAATGTCAAAATCTGGCCAGCCTTAGGAAAAGACATTAATTTGAGTGCCCTCTCTAATTACATTTGTTTTCAAGTCCAAGGTCAATCATTCTGGCTGCACAGTCTTTTTCAACTTTTATCTTCCAGTGCCTTTGAGTGAATCGAGTTTAAACCCTTAAAGGCCCAAATAATTATACAAATATAAATCTCTATCTTTTAAAATTATTATTTCACAGACACTGCCTTAGTTATACTAATATATACTGGGTAAGTGATACAAATGTGTAATCCCAGTACTTGGGGGACTGAGGCAGGAATTGTGGGTTCAAGGCCAGCCTCAGCAACTTAGTGAGACCCTTAACAAGCTAGCAAGACCCTGTTTCAAAATAAAAAATGAGCCAGGCGTGGTGGGCACGCTTGTAATCCCACAGCCTTGGGAGGCTGAGACAGGAGGATCATAGTTCACAGCCAGCCTCAGTTACTTAGTGAGGCCCTCTGCGACTTAGTGAGAATTTGTCTCAAAATAAAGAATAAAAAATAGGGCTGGGAATGTGTTTCTGTCCCCAGTCACCCACCCCCCACACACATACAAATAAATATTTTAAAAATTAAAAAAATAAAAAAATGTAAAGAGCTGGAGGTGTAGCTCAGAAGTGGAATGCCCAGAATGCCCCTGGATTCAATCTCTAGTACCAAAAAAAAAAAAAAAAGTTATACTAAAATAAACAGAGTGTAAGAAACTGCAGTTACTGCAAAGCTAATATGCTTTGTATCTGGGAAGTCTCAAGTCATTGATAAAGACCAGATTACTTTAGGAAGAATAATAGCTTGAAGCTGAAATTTACTCAGTACTTCACAAATCAATGACAAGTTTCTCTGCTCCGTCCTTTACAAAGTATTTTTCCTCACTTGAAGGAACACATTTGACTTTTTCCAGAAATGATCTGATTCCGGAACTGTCAGAGGAAACTTCTTTTGTGATCAGTACATCTATCTGTAGCAATATGGTAAATCGCTTTATGCAGGATAATGAGCATTTTAAAATAAGCTTCATTTGTGTTCTCTTACAGGTACAAAACAAGTCATCTGATAATAAATCATGATGTTTGCCTAAGGTAAATCCTATAGGACTTTGCCTTGGCCAGAGTCAAGTTTCTTGTTTTCTTTTTGGTATTGGGGATTGAAACCAGGGGCATTTTACCTCTAAATTCTATCTCTACATTCCTAGCCCTTTTTAAATTTATTTTTTATTTTTATTTTCTTTCTAACTTGCTGAGGGTCTCACTATAGTGCTGAAGCCACCCTTGAACCTGTGATCCTCCTGTCTCAGCCTCCAAAGTACTGAGGTTATAGGTTTTCACCACTGCACCTGGCTGAGTCAAGTTTCTTATTACATGTTAGAGCCATTTCATCCAATCCAAACGCTGTCCTTTTTCATCCTTAAAGTAACTTTCTTATTTTCCTTCCTCAATTTTCTTCAAAATTTATTGTGGAAGCCAGGCGTGGTGGCGCACGCTTGTAATCCCCGTGCTTGGGAGGCAGAGACAGGAGGATTGCACAGGTTCGAAGCCAGCCATGCTGGCTTAAGAGACCCCGTTTCCAAAAATAAAAAAGTATAAAATAGGTCTGGGAGTGTAGCCCAGAGGTAGAAGGGCTTCCAGGAACCCCAGTACCACACACACAAAAAAAATTTATTGTGGAAGTGGAAACATCATGAGCTATTAAGCTCTGCTTGCCCTCAACAGCACAGAGCAAAAAGTCCAGTGATTTTTGAAAGAGGACAAACTTGTATTTTAGTTTTAATTTTGACAGTTTTTTTCTCTATGTTGTTTTGGAAAAATGATTTAATCTCTCCAAATTTTAGTTTAACTTCGTGAAGTGGAGATGATGTCCCCCAGGATGCTTCACCGCCACACCTAGCTCTCCTTTTATATCTTTATTATCAAAGGAATATGTGCTCAGCCGGGTGTGGTAGCGCACACTTGAAATCCCAGCGCTTGGGAGGCTGAGACAGGAGGATCACACAGGTTTGAAGCCAGCCTCAGCTACTTAGTGAGGCTCTCAGCAACTTAGTGAGACCCTGTTTCCAAATAAAGTATAAAATAGGTCTGGAAGTACAGTCTGTAGGTAGAAAAGCCCCTGGGTTCCACCCCAGTACCACACACACAAAAAAGGAATATGTGCTCATAATAGATGTAAAGTTTAATATACTATATATATTATATATTCATGCATATGTACAAACACATATATGTATAAAGAAGAAGAAAGATAAATTATCCACCATACTAATATGATAATGTGTGTGTGTGTGTGTGTGTGTGTGTGTGTGTGTGTGTGTGTGTTTTACTGGGGATTGAACCCAAAGTCATTCTACTTCTAAGCTATACCCCCAGCCCATTTTTTGTTTGTTTGTTTTTTGAAATAGGGTCTTTCCAGGTTTCTAAGATTATCACTAAGTTGCTGAGGCTGGTCTCTAATCTACCATCCTCCTGTCTCAGCTTCCCAAGTACTGGAATTTCAGGCATGCACCACTATACCCAGGTAGATGATAACAAACATTTGCATCCTAATTTTTTTGTATAAATTTTTTCTTTACTCAGTTAAGATCCTAGTAATGTATATTTCATTTCTTGCTTTATATCATAAACATGTTCCCATATCATTAAAGTTCTATAAATACCAATTCAGTTGACAAATGTATTGCAGACATGCAAATAATTACTTTTTAAATGCTGTAATGTAGCAGGGCACGGTGATGCATGCTTGTAATCCCAGCATTCGGGAGGCTGAGACCAGAGGATCATGGTTCAAGGCCAACCTCCATCACTTAGTGAGGCCCTCCACAACTTAGTGAGACCCTGTTTCAAAACAAAGAATGACAACAACAACAACAACAAAAAAAATAGGCAGGGGGTGTAGCTCAGAGGTCGAATGCCCCTGGGTTTCATCCCCAGACATGAAAAAAAAAAAAAAAAAAGCTGTAGTTTGCAAGAATGGAGAGCTTTTGACCTACTTTAGGCAGCTTTTCTTTAGTGACTTGATTATGTAGTAACCACTCAGAACCAGTGGACAAAAAGTTGACCCCCTTCTATGCACGCTTCCAAGAAATCACCACTTCAGCGAGAAAACGAGGGTTTCTGAAATTCCAGAGTCATTAGCATGTTGACAGAAATGAAAAAGGCCTTCTGAAGAGATTTACAAAGAGGTGTTCTTAGGTATTGAGCGGGTTTTTTGTTTGTTTGTTTTTCTGGTACTGGGAATGGCATTCAGGGACATTCTACCTCCAAGCTACACCTCCAGCCCTATTTTTTATTCTTTGTCTTGAAACAGAGCCTCACTGAGTTGCAAAGCGCCTCACTAAGTAGTTGAGGCTGTCCACGAACCACGATCCTCCCGTCTCAGCCTCCCAAATGCTGGGATCACAAGTGTGCGCCACCACGCCTGGCTAATGGTTCTGTTTTTTGTCTGTTTTTTAATGTAGTCTCGGGTCTGGAGGCAGTGTTGTTGGTGACTGGGTGGTTGGTGTGCTGCAGGTGTCTCATTTGAGGGATCTGTAGAACATCCTGGTGACTGTGAGAATAAGAAAATATTGTTAAGCAGATATTTAAAGACACGACACTGGCTGACACCACCAAAAGGGAAGAGGTTGAGAAGAAGAGCCAGCAGCAGAGGAGACCAAGAAGTGAAGGATGAGAGAGGGCGAAGGCCAATCTAGAGTGTGGGGAATGAAGCCGCGTGGAAATATCAAAATAAAATCAAACGTTGTGCTACACCACTCCTGGGGATCTTTCCAAAGGGATTGAGATCAGGGAACTGCAGTAATAGATGCACCTCCACGCTCATAGCACAATAGCCAACTTACAGAACTAACTTCGGTGTCCACCAACAGATGAACGGATTACAAAATTATGGGATGTCCACACAATGAAATTCTATTCAGAAATAAAGAAGAACAAAATGTCATTTGCAGGAAAATGGATGTACTTGGAGAACATGATGTTAGATGAGATTAGCCAGGCACAGAGAGCGAAGGGTCACATGTTTTCTCTCATATGAGAATCTAGGGAGGAATCGGGATACCAGAGGGACTCCAGATAATGGAGGAGAAACTTCAGTGGAGCCAGGGAGGTGGTCTAGGGAAGGAGAGGGAAGAGAGTGAGGGCCGTGAAAGAATCACTACCATCAGCTTCATGTACATATGTGAGAAGATCAGTGTCAATCTCAGTACGCTGTATGGGGAAGGGAGGGATGGAGGAGCCAGGGGAAAGCCCACCAAGTGCTGTGTGCATGCATGTCACTATCAATATGATTTACATTATGATGTGAGACCATAATGCACCAATAAAGTCATATACAAGAATACAATAAAACACTGTCTCTAGGGAGAAGAGCACTCATGGGGTAAAAGGGTGCTGATGGGGCAGAAAAGATTAGGACTGAGTATTGACTACTGATGTGTGTGTGTGTGTGTGTGTGTGTGTGTGTGTGTGTGTGTGTCTGTTGCTGGAGATTGAACTCAGGGACATTTTACTTCTGAGCTACAACCCAGCCCTACTTAATTTCTGTGTATTTGTTTATTTATTTACTTATTTATTTATTTGTGTGAGGAACTGGGAATAGAATCGGAGGCATTCTATCTCAGCCTCCCAAGTACTAGGATTACAAGTGTGGAACACCACGCAGGCTTTGTTTGTTTGTTTGTTTGTTTGTTTATGGTACTGGGGATTGAACCCAGGGGCATTCTACCTCTACTCCCAGCCTATTTTATTTTTTATTTGGCAAACTACTTGGAAACAGGGTCCTGCTAAGTTGCTGAGGGCCTCGCTAAGTTGCTGAAGCTGGCTTCATGGAACCTGCAATTCTGTCTCAGCCTCCCAAGTACTGGGATTATAGGCATGTGCCACCATGCCCGGCTTCTATTTTCTAATATATTTTATTTAGAAACAGGGTCTCACAATGCTGTTGAGAGCCTTACTAAACTGCGGAGGCTGGTGGGGAACCTGCGACCCTCCTGTCTCAGCCTCCCAAGTACTGGGATTAAGGGATACCCCACCACATCCAGCTTGACTACTGATTCTTATTTTATTTATTTATTTTTTTGGTCCTGGGGATTGAACCCAGAGGCATTCTATCTCTGAGCCACACCTTATTTATTTATTTATTTATTTATTTATTTATTTATTTATTTTGGAATGAGGTCTCGCAAAATTGCTGAGGCTGGCCTCAAACCAGTGGATGCTCTTGTCTCAGTCTCTCAACTGCTGATATTAATAGGTGTGCCCCACAGCACCCAACTGACTCATAGGCTTAAAGGCACACTTGACCTATTTTAAGGTGAAGAACGGACACATTAAGTGAGGAGGTGACTTGCATGAGCCCCCCGCTTTTATAGATGACAAAATTTAGAACTATTTTGTACCTTGACCTGAAGCTATTGTGTCGAGTATTGTTTACTTAAACTCTGAAGACATAGATTACGCAGTGTTGCGTTGCACATTCTCTACTACGCTTTTCTTCATTCTCCTTGGTATTCTCTTTTATTGTGTTCTAAAGGACTTTGAAACTTGATAAGGACAATGGGCAAGAGCATAATCAAACGAGCAGTGTGGGAGACCTCTGAGGGCTAAGCCATAAAAAGGAGCCGTGCTTATTTGTGGCTCCATAGAGTTTGTTCTCATAGATTCACGGGGTATCTTACCATGAAGTGGCCAGAAATCACTACCAGTAAAAGTTAGGATGTAATCTGTGGTTGACCTTTTATAAAGATAATAACAGATAAAGCAATGTGGTCTTGAATTCTTTGCTAGTTAAAATAGTCATAATTTGTAAACATAAACCAACTAAACTTGACTTTATTGTTTTAGGCAAAAAAAAAAAAGCTTATATGTTTTATTTTAAGAGTGTTCCTTGTACTTTATTCAGAAGTAGACCTGCTAGCTCAGTGAGAGCTCAGTGAGCGTTAGGTTTCCAAGGGAGAAACTGGAGATTCTTTCAAATCGACAAAGGGAATATTTGTTTCTCTGCATGTAAGCAATGCTTATTGTTTGTTAGTAGAAATGAATTTATTGTTTTCAGTTCGTGGCTGAATGTTTTTTTCTTTTTTATTTAATTCTGAGTATATAACCATAGAATACCGTTGCTGGGCATGGCATTGGCCTTCCAAATAAAACTCAGTAGAAGAGCTTTTTCCCCAGTTTTTATGAGAATTTGAATCTGTTTTATTATTTATTTCCCCACAGTAGTTGCAAATTTCTAAAAATATTATTATTTGTTCACCTGGAGTTATCATCAGTTAGTTACTCACTGATTTGCCTGGATAACATTTTAAATTCTGATTTGTTCTTTTATTCCCTAGGAAAAGAATCTATAGGACATTCGTGTGTGTGTGTGTGTGTGTGTGTGTGTGTGTGTGTGTGTGTGTACAACTGGAGATTGAACTCAGGGCCATTCTACCTCTGAGCTACACTCTCAAATCTTTTTTTTTTTTTTTTTTGGTGGTACTGGGGATGGAACCCAGGGGCCTTCTACCTCCGGGCTACACTCCCAGACCTATTTATATTTAATTTGGAAACAGGGTCTCGCTAAGTTGCTGAGAGCCTCACTAAATAGCTGAGGCTGGCTTTGAACCTGTGAGATCCTCCTGTCTCAGCCTCCCAAGTGCGGGGATTACAAGCGTGTGCTACCATGCATGGCGAAATCTTTTCATTTTTAAACAGGGTCTTGCTAAGTTGCTGAGGGTCTGGCAAAGTTGCCAAGCACTGGCCTTGAACCAGCGATCCTCCTGTCTCGGCCTCGCAAGTACTGGGGCTATAGATGGGACTACAGGTGTGCACCACTGTGCCTGGTTTGCAGAACATTTATTTATTTTTTTGGTACTGAAGGTTGAATCCAGGGGCATTCTATTTCTGTGCTACAGCTGCAGACCTTTTTATGTTTCTGTTTTGAAACATGGTCTTGCTAGTTTGCAGAGTGTATCAATAAGTTGCTGAGTCTGTCCTCAGACCTGCTATCCTTCTGTCTGGGCCTCCCAAGTACTGGGACTACAGACATACACCACCATACCTGACTAAAATATGGGTTGAATACAGAGCACATGTATTGCTCTTTATACTCATAAATGCTAGTATTTCGCATCTGTTGGACCTAACTACTCAAAGGCAGCATTAAGAAGTGACTGACAACATGTGTTCAAGAGGACTAGGTTCAAATAATTATTCAGCATTTTCCTGGCTCTGTGATCATGGCCTTAATCTCTCTGTGTCTCATATAAGCAATGGATGATTTCTTTTTTTTTTTTTTTCTTTGGTTTTGGGGATGGAACCCAGGGACATTCGACTTCTGAGCCACAATCAGCCCTATTTTTAAATTTTTATTCTGAAACAGGGTCTCACTAAGTAGCTGAGGCTGTCTGTGAACCACCATCCTCCTGTCTCAGCCTCCCAAGTACTGGGATTAAGTGTGCGCCACCATGCCCGGCACAATACAATGGACTATTTCTCCTTCTCCTTCTCCTTCTCCTTCTCCTTCTCCTTCTCCTTCTCCTTCTCCTTCTCCTTCTCCTTCTCCTTCTCCTTCTCCTTCTCCTTCTCCTTCTCCTTCTCCTTCTCCTCCTCCTCCTCCTCCTCCTCCTCCTCCTCCTCCTCCTCCTCCTCCTCCTTCTTCTTCTTCTTCTTCTTTTTTGGTGGTACTGGGGTTCCTGGAAACCCTTCTACCTCTGGGTTATACTCCCAGACCTATTTTGATATTTTTATTTGGTAACAGGGTCTCTTAAACCAGCGCGGTTGGCTTCGAACCTGTGTGATCCTCCTGTCTCTGCCTCCCAAGCGCAGGGATTACAAGCGTGCGCCACCACACCTGGCATAATGGACTATTTCTAAATACATAAGAAATAGTCTTAAAGAGAGGATGAAAATCTGGGCATGGTGGCGCATGCTGGTAATTCCAGCATTTGGGTATAATTTCAGTTTAGTGATGAACTCATGTAGAACTTGTATTCTACTCTAAATGATCAATATATATATATTGTGGTGTGTGTGTGTGCAGTTCTGGATATTGAATCCAGGGACATTCTACCTATGAGCTATACCCTCAGCCCTATTTTATTTTTTTCTTTGAAACAGGATCTTGTTAGGTGGCTGAAAGTCTCTCTAAATTACTGAGGCTATCTTCAAACCTGTGATCCTCTTGTCTCAGCCTTCCAAGTACTGGGATTACAGGCATACGTCACCACATCCAGCTCAAATTTTTCTAATTTTTAAGTAGAGAAAACCATGATTACCAAATTCTTCCTTCATTAGTATTTTCTCAGAATTGAGGTCCAAATATAAATTGTGTTTAGTGATTTTTAAAGGAATATATATATATTGAAATATTGAATATATATGTTGAAATAAGGCCTTGCTAAGTTGCTGAGGCTGGTCTCAAACCTGCAATCTTCCTGTCTCAGCCTCCCAAGTACTGGGATTATAGGTGTTTGCCATCATGCCTGGCTAAAGGAAAAAAAAATTATAGGAACTTAATAATGCTTTTTTATTCCTATGTGTAGGGCAAACAGTTTAGAAAGATACTCTGTGGCTGTACACATCATGCTGTTTGGGGTAAATACATCAAACTTACACATGTTCTGAAAAGCCTGTGTCCTCAGGTCTTGATTTCATGTGAGCACAAAGAAGGCAACAGATGCTAAAAAGTGACTCCCTGGAACCCCTCTGAGTTCCTCTGATACCCCCCCCCCCACCGCCTTGACGGAGTTTATTTTTCCTCAATGAGATAAGCTGGGTTTTGAGAAAGTGATTGGTTTTACCCTTCAGGTATGAAACTATGTAATAACAACTATCTAGCCAGTGGAAAGTGAGGTTTTTTTTTTTTTTTTTTTTTTTTTTGGTGGTACTGGGGGTGGAACCCAGAGGCTTTCTACCTCCGGGCTATACTCCCAGATATATATATTTGGAAACAGGGTCTCACTAAGTTTCTGAGAGCCTCACTAAGTAGCTGGCTTCGAACCTGTGCGATTCTTCTGTCTCAGCCTCCCAAGCACGGGGATTACAAGCGATTACAAGCGTGCGCCACCACACCCGGCTGAAAGTGAGGGTTTTTTTGTAACTAAGTCATCTTTCTTTCTTCTTTCTTTCTTTCTTTCTTTCTTTCTTTCTTTCTTTCTTTCTTTCTTTCTTTCTTTCTTCTTTCTCTCTCTTTCTTTCTTTCTTTCTTTCTTTCTTTCTTTCTTTCTTTCTTTCTTTCTTTTCTTTCTTCTTTCTTTCTGGTGGTACTGGGGGTGAAACCCAGTGGCTTTCTACCTCCGAGCTATACTCCCAGACCTATTTTATATTTTTATTTGGAAACAGGGTCTCACTAAGTTGCTGAGAGCCTCACTAAGCTGAGGCTGGCTTTGTACCTATGTGATCCTCCTGTCTCAGCCTCCCAAGCGCAGGGATTACAAGCATGCGCCATCACGCCTGGC